>NC_061121.1:187662488-187744064 GCF_002878395.1 Capsicum annuum | reverse complement strand
AATTATCTAATCAACATGCCCCTCTCTGAACTGATTGGGGTCCAACTTGTAACCTAAGCTAGAAGGGTGTTAATAGCGTGCTATGGGTAAAGACAATCTTAGTCACCCTCATCTGGCAGGTGCTCTGAACGAGAATGGTGGTACCCTCAACTGGCAGGTAGATTACCTCATCAACCCTCAACTGCCAGGTTGATGTCTCAACCTACACTAGCTACATAGTTCTGTAACACAAGGATAACTTCTAAGGATCACACCTCTACTGGTAGGTGAGTCCTCATCCGTGGGTTCACTCGATGCTGAATCCTACTCCCAACTGAATAAACATTGGACTGGATTCTAGACTATTCTAGGATAGACTGAACTGTTCCTGATCGTACTGTATAACTGAACTGAACTAGTTCATTGGGTTCCGTGGACTGATGGAATACTACTAAATTCTTTTAACTGACTGAATTCTACCGATCGTGACATGACTGATACTATCCTATGACTGACCATGGCTCTAGGTAAACAACTAAATTGTCGAGTATTGAATACCCCTAGGACTCGATAGCATAAATTATACGATATGGAACAATCTTGAAACATGATAAATAACTACTTGATCAACATTCATTCATAGGGACATTCTATAAAAACACTTGTATGACATAAACTTGAATACATGCTAACATGATATAATTTCATTATTTAATTCTCATGAACAATTCATCAAACACTTGAAGGACATAATCTATGCACATAACACTAAAATAACATGTACACATCATAGTTCAATTCCACATTTACAACTTCAAGGGTTTCAACATGGTTTCACATGATAATGCACACATATCAATCAATTCCACATGGATCTTGTAGTAAATTATGAACTAGAAACCCCATTAACATGGTAATTATGAACACATTCACATTCAACCATGAACTTTATCAAACTCATAAACTTGTAGTTAAAAGGGGGTTTTTAAACTCCAAGGGTGGAAGGGAACCCTTGGATGAATACTTGACATACCTTGGTTTCTAAATTCCTGAAGAACAATGGTGGAAATCTTGAGCCTTGGCCTTGAAATTAAATCACCTAGGGTTCTTATTCTTGAGAAATTTGAGAGAAAGTAAGTATATTTTGCTCAATTAAGGCTCAATCTCATGTTTTAGGGCTGAATAGGGGTGGGTATAAGACTCAAATACCCCCCAAGGACGCTGCTTTTAATGACTAAAAATTGAACGGTCGACGCATAGGATGATGCGCCGCGTCATTTGCATCGACGCAATAGCTAATGTGCCGCATTGAGTTCGCGTTGGTTCACTGGAAATTGCCACTGGAAGCCAAGGAAAAATATACATCGATGTGATGGCCGATGCATCGTGCCAAGATCGCGTCGATACACTATTTTGGATTCCCAAATGTGGTTCAAATGAGGTCCAAAAAATTTGAAACTCGTCCGGAAACATCTACTGACATTCCTGATCATGAATCAATCTAAAGATCGATACTTTATGGTCATAATAGTCGTGAAATAGAGTTTCCAACTTACGAAGGCCAAAATAATACTACGTTTAAATACTTAGCTAGTATTTTCTAAGTCAGGGACCCATTAGCAAGCTTAAAAGACTGAGTTGATCTTAGGATTTTTTGGGGTCTTACATCGAACCTTCCAATCATACAATAATATTTAGGGAGACTCAAACCACCCGGTCATTTAGACGTCTGCATCGGCAACCACGGTTTCCAGTATTGGTCCATGGGGACCTCCACTTTCATGAGTCAACTACATAACCCTCATTAAAGCCCAAGTAAATCATTTATCACACATTCCCATTCATTGAAACATAATACACATTCAGGAATACACCTTCGGTATCGTCATACCAACTACACTTGCAAGGTAACATCAATATGTCAAACCAATTATCATTACTTAGGGAATTTATAACTCTCTTGGTTTAATTATACATTGGCTTGGGGACTTACACAACCCTATAAGGTTCAATTCAAAATCATTATACTTCATTGACTTTTCACATTATGCAATAATTCAATAGTAGTTCAATGTGCATACTTTTTGTATTCAAAACCAATTTCATAATATGGGGTTGAGGTCATTACCAACTCAACTATCAATATTCACAAAATTTGGGGAATTCACAATCCCCTAGTTTACTCACCATACCCATGTATCAAATTAGTATCAAACCACCATTTAAACATAACCAACTCATATACAAATATGGAACATCACATAATTAATAATCATTCAAAACCCTCAACCCATGTTCAAAACCCAACATAAAAACTGTATGATTAATACTTTAAAACATATTATTTTAACAAAACAATAATTGAGGGAAGAGAAACATGCATGAAATACGCAAAATTATGGAGAGAATTCAACCTTTAAAGCTCTCCTTGACCTACTTCTTAGAAACCCTAAGTATGGATACTTAAGGGACTTGAGAAAGAAGAAAGAATGTTTAAAGTGTGTTATCGCTAAAAATAGGACCCCAAGTATGTTTATAGGTCGTGGATTATTATTGGGATAAGAGGTAAATGTCTAAAATTCCCCCATATAAAAGCTGGGAAATAAATCGTCAGTAGTTACGGGTCTCATAACGACTTATCAGAACTCATTATGACTCATCTCCATAAGTAGTTGTCAAGACAGTGTCACCAAGCATGCACATTGTTGACCTTATGACTCGTATTCCATGGGTTGTAATCAGACCCTACGACTCGTAGTGTCCAGTCACAGTAAACACAAAAACCATTTGGGTATACACTGGACATCTTATGATTTGCACACAATGACCCATAATGAGTCCTCATGACTAGTAGTGAGCTACTCGTACTTAGAGCAGAAGACTTAGCCATACATACTGGTCAAGCTACGATTTGGGTCCAATGACTCGTCAAGACTCCCTATGACTCATAAAGTAAGTCATAGTTAGGACAGTGAGGATAAAATTTTAGAAATTCCTCATAAATCAACACCTGGGGTATTTCAATATGACAAAGCTGACCATAATTATAACACTAATTTCTCCCTTCCTCACAATATCCACGATAAAGGTGCCCACAAAAATGGCAAGAAGGATAAGGTAGGGCTGACTGAGCTTCATCGATCAAAGACTAGGCACCCTGAGTCTTAAGACCACTTCTAGATTAAGAACAACGATCGCCCAAAGGCTTAGGAAAGCAACACTGGAAGATGAATAAAAATTTCCCAAGTTCTTCTTCTTGGTCCACTGCTAACCATCTCTCTCACTGTTCTGATGACCCCCACCCTACTTTGAATATCTAAACTTTTTATACTGCCTCTCACCTATCTCTATCTGTCTTTTTCTTTCATTCTTTACCTGCTTCATATAAACCATAAGTCTGGAGATGTTCATATTACTGTTCAACATTATAGCTTTTCACTCCAATACCAAGTCATGGGATAACCTAGAACTAAACTTCCTCATCTTGGATCTCATATTGGATACTAACCTTGGAGCATAATGAGACAACTGCTGAAATTTTAGTGCATATTCTTTCACACTCATCTTACCTTGCTTCAGATTCATAAACTCCTCAGCCTTAGCTTTCCTTAACTCATAAGTAAAGAAGTGATCAAGAAAGGCACCCAAAAACTCATCCTGCATAGCCTACTCAGTATCATCACTCCTCATAGTTTCCCACTCCTCATACCACTAATAGGTTACATATTTTAATAGATAAACAACAAACTCCACAGACTTTACTTCAGTAGAATGCATCACCTAAAGATCTTCTCCATCTCATCCATAAACTCTTGTAGATATTCCTCATCCTTAGAGCCTGTAAAGGTTGGAGGATTCAACCTTATGAATTGGCCAACCCGAGTGGCCTCAGATGAATAAGCAACAAAACCAACACAGTCAGAATAATGAGTCTACAATGCCACCAATTGAGTAACCATATGAATAGACTGAGAGAACTCTGCATTAGAGATATCTCTCTAAGGTGACTGAGCATAAGGGTCACCAGCATGGGAAGCCCGAGAAGAACTAGTAGGGACTGATGGAACTCCATATGGAGCAACACAATCAAAAGCAGGGGCCCTAGACCAAGTTTGCACTCCATAAATAGGGCAAGTCCCATCTATATTCTCCTCAGGTGGAATAGAGTTTCAGTAGAGTTTCTATGAATGTCAGATACTCGGAGAGGTATGATTTGAAATGTGAGATAGCCAGGAGTTAGAGAAGTTTCATAACACTAGACTCGATAGCCCAAAAATAGAATACAAAAAAAGGAAACATTCATAAATGCCTTATTACCTCTTCCTTATAAGATTGGCATGCTACATACTAATAAAAGGACTCTATTCAACATGACTTTGTGGATACTCAATGAACCTAAACTTTGCTATGATACCAATCTTGTCACGACTCAAACTAGGGCATGGCCTTGACAGGTATTTCAAGCCCACCATGGACTGGAGACCACCCCTTTAGCCTAACCTCAAGAGCATAATAATAATAAGATAGATAAAGTGAAAGCCAATTAAGATAGTAATGAAAGAAAACTTAGATAACTCAAATAAAATCTAAGAGTCAATCAATAACCAACCCACATATATCCATAAATGTCTTTAAACTTGAATAACATCTAAGTTGGGACATGTCCCCAACTATAAACCAAAATTACTGAATCGATAAGGAAAGAATAATGAAATGATAAGGCCTTCCGAACGATAAAGGCTCGCCACTTCATAACAACTTAACAAACGTACTCAACCACCTAACACTGCATAGGAGCAATATAAACATATTCAAACCCTATATAAAGAAACAATGTAGTGTCCTTGGACGGTCAGTGGGATAAACACTGGCATGTAACTCAGGAAAAGTGATAACATAATGCAATTCTAAAAATCAATCAAAACCACATGCACACATTTATCTATACATATATAGGATGTCGGGATTGGGTAAAGGGTCATGAACATAATATTTTAAAATCACAAACCTGGACTGTGCAGCTCGATCCGTCCTAATGGAATCCTTTAGATATATAGGTTCAGCTCCCCCTACTGAAAGGTCCCAGTGCGTGTTAACCGCATGAATCAAGGAAAATCTGAGGGAAAAATAAAAACACCATGGGAAATAGCCATCCCAAATATTTATATCACATGTGTATCAAGCACACGTTCATATAGATCTCCAAGACCTACAAATATGGTTTTCACTATTCATCTCACGAGACTTAGACCTTCACGCTGAGCTACACAACCATCTTCAAGCCCAAATAAAAATCACTTTTTACATAATTCCAACCATTAACCCAGGAGTCATTCATTAAGGCATTTACCACTGGATATCATCATACCAATATTCTTATACGCTAAATTAAACATGCCAAACCAATCCACATATCCAAATTGACTCCCAAGTTCCATGTAAATCCAAAACATGGCCATCAAGGCCATCCAAATACATTTTTATATCTATTTGTACAATACATTGAGTTCAAAAGCAAGTTAAACCATATAATTTATCTATATTCAAAATAAGATTATAAAGTGAGTTGAGTTTAATGCCAATTCTAGGTCAAAGTTCATCCAATTTGGGGAAACCCATGTCTCCATTCCAATCATTTAAACAATTAATCAATTCATCCCCAACAAAATCTATTTAAAGATTGAATAATCAATTTAAAACATAGGACAAGTAATTCAACCAGTAACAACCAAACCCTTCAACCTATTTCCAAAACCCACAAATTAAATCACATAAAAATCTATTCAATTAATGGCATAATGTAAAATTAAAGTTTAGGAAAGATAAACATGCCTAAAACACATAAGAAATTGAAGTCAATTTGATGTTTGGAGCTTGGATGATGAATGCACTGTGAAACCCTTGATTGTTCTTAGGTTTTGAGTTTTAAGAGACAATAAATGATTTTGATCTTTGAAAACTGAATAAAATCATCTTATTTTATGTTGAAAGTACATATAGGAGGTAAAAATACCAAAATCCCCTCACCCCAAGTGAAAAAAATTGAATAAAATTAAAATACTGATATGGAACACCATTATCGTGGAGGTTATCTTCCATGCCACGCTGATATCGTGGAGGTTAACCTCTGTGACACGGACTTTTCATGGATCCTCACTACTTTAGGGTCCTAGAATGACTCTGAATCCCTTTTGAAAAATCTAAAACTTTCCCCAAACACCCTTTTAACATTCCTAAAGGCAATCCAAGTCAAAAATTGACATTACGCACACGGGAAGGTCCAAAATAAAATCATCAAAGGCTTACTAGATATTATATAACGTGACCAAAGAATTACAAATCTGAGCATGTCCAAACCCTGATTGAGAGTCTAAATTCCTAACAGAGGCACTAAATGTACTGCCTCTAATCAAATGTGCGACAACCTTGTGACACTGTAATGTCTATACCGACTAATTAATAATACCTTATTTGGGACATTATCTAGATCAATGATCGAGGTCTCTGCAGTTATACCAAACCCCTAAAGCCCCAACCATGTGAGAAACATGATTTGACCCCAACTGGCTGACCATCTAACACTCGAGACACACTTTACTTAAATGATCATCCTTGCCACATTCATAACATATCTTAGGAGCTCTATGCCAATAAGGAACATATGTTGACCCTATCTAAACAACTTACTCATATTTTAGGCATTCCCCAGACCAATGACCAACCTCTTTATAGTCAAAACATGCCTCTTAAACTCTCTGATGCATTGTACCTGCTGACCTAAAATGGGCGTCATGGCCTAAATATATACCAAATACTCCATAATGTCTGTAGAGAAATCTACCTACTATGTCCACCATAACTAATTTGAGATCCACCTATAGCTTGAGATTCTACCAGTATGGAACTGACAGGCTGTTGATCCATGCTTGAAGGATCCCTACTCCAGATAGAATACCAATAACTTATATAGATGACATGGCCTCGTACTGCCACCTCTATATATCTTAATACATGCTCTCTCTATGGTCCTTGCATAATCAACAACCTAACTAAAAAAGAACTAGCTGCTACCCAATGATTTGATGCTAAGTAGCACGATAGAGCTAACCCTCTAATAAATCTACATACCATTTTATGCTCTAAAAGATATAGTATAGCGTATGTTTGGGCCACTCAATAAACCCAATATCTTATGCTAAAACCAATAAACAGCCCTACTGAACACCAACCAACCCAACTTTATCCTGAGAACCACTAGACCAAACATCATCTCTAGTTCTAAGGTATCCACTAATATACTCAAAATCCCTAATAGCGTATCTTAAAAAATTAAGGTGGTCTCAAACTCTATCAATGCATGGGATGGCTCCTAATCCTTTGGTAAATGCTAAAGATCCCCACTATTAATCTCTAACTCTCTAGCCTGATATTGGGCTAAAACATTGGTACCACATACTAAAGTCCTATCCGAATCTATCAATAACTTTGTGCCGTTCATTTAAGAAAAATGGAGTCAATGGAAGTACTAGAGATTTATAAAATTACAGTCATATAACAAGGAGTCAAGAATAGAATTTCCTAAGAATGCCCTATGACTTCTTGAAAATAGGACTCAAATGTCTCTGTACCAATTTTTAGGACTATACTAGAGACTTAGATATTGTACCAATAAGTTTCTAAACCTAGGCTCTGATATTAATTTGTCACGACCCCATTTCTCAGGTCATGATGACACCTACTATAACCCACTAATACATAAGACAACCCATACTATGGAATTGCTAGTAACGGACTATCAAGAGAATTGAATAAAACAACGAAAGAATCAAGTAAAGAGACTAATGTAGAATACAACCTCAAGACCTGGTGAATTTAGTACAAGATTTTCTAATATAATAGGAGTACAAAATAAAGTACAGAATAAATATACATGTAAAGACCATCTCTAAATATAAAATAGATAAGTCTAATCAATATAAGGAAGAGTAGGAATACTCCGAATCAGGAGCTCACCTCAAATCTCTAATTTATTGCTGCTCTGCATGATACACATATCCATGGCGAGAACTCATACTATGATCTACAGGCTGAAGAAGTGTAATTTAAGTACTAAAATCATGGTACTCAGTAGGCATCGACCGATTGAGCTCAAATGATAATGACAACATGATTAACGTATAAAGCAGAAATGTAACAACCAAAAACTATCCAAGAAACTAAACATAATAATGCTAAAGGAAGAATAATTATAAATTATCCTATTCTAACAGTATTCAGGAACTAAACTGCAATACCGTATATCACTAGCCAATATGTCAATGAAGAGTGAAAAAATGATATATAGTAGTAGTACAAGGCCAAAGGATAGATATACAATATGAATAGACAAGACAAAAGAGGTATACGCTAAAACCATATATATATAAGATTACGTAGAAATAATAACATTAGCATAATCAGGGTCTTCAATCAAAGGATGACTAAACATGAGATAATCTAATAATAACATATCTTACTATGATAAAGAAAAAAATCAAAAACATACCGACAATCTTGGTTACTTGTCCAAAACTATCCCACCATGAACTAACCAAAATAACCAACAATAAAGTAATCGACTAGTCAAATTAACAATAACCTAACCAGGTCCTCATAAGCTCAAAAGGTGCTAGCAAGCACTCAACAAACAGTAGCCATAACTTATACCTATACAAACCCCCTTAAGTCTAATAGAAATAAGCACTAAACAATTATACTGTTGATAGGCCATGGAAATGAATGAATGATTGTAATATAAATAAAAAATGCCATATCCAAATTCGAGTACTATAATGTACCATATGTATACATGTCCTCTAGCTCATTAGATCATAAAGGCATGCCCTACGACGATCATCCTTCTCCAACATTGTGACTTTCAAATGAATAGGGTTCATAGAGGACTTGGAATATGCATATACACTGCTTGGTCCCGGGCCAAAACTTCCACTAATCATCATAACCAATAACTCCATCTAATACTAGAGAGTTATAAATATATCATAAGTACTTAGACTCGGACTGAGACTAAAAGAGTGTAAATATTTAAATCTATTACTCGAGATCAAGTTCGAAACTAAATCAACATAGTAGCATAGATTGAGTGGAATTCTCCATTGATCAAAGTAAATAGTAGTGGAAAAAGAGGGGATTAATAATGGACCAAAATCAAACTCAGTCTATTTTCCAATGCAATAATTAATTTCAAAAACTCATATTTCATTAATAAGGTGGTATAATTTTGGCTGTAAAAGAATCCATTTTAAAGTCAAAAGTAGGTATAAATTTATTTTTAGAAAATAATAGTAAAATCAGAGATTTGGTTGGAATTTTACCACCAAGTGAAGATAATGCATCTAAAAATATGCATATCATAACCAGTATCCAAATAATATAATCATAAGCACCAAAGCATCTATAAACTAGAATCACATCCTTTTAAGGATAGAATACTTACCCAAAGTCTAACTGATATCGCAATGTATTGACCTACTTTTTGGTAATTTTTTCTAATTATTTATTTTAGTGTGATTTGATCATTTTACTACTCTCTATCTTTTCTTTATGGTTTTTTTGGGTGTGGAGATGATTGGCACAATTCCAAATTGTTGTGATTTGTACCAATTTATAGTTTTGGTGGTTAAAAAGGCTTATTAATAGACGTTGGTCAATATTTATTAATTTATGTATCAAATGTAAAATAGTATGCGCCAGAAGATCCAGAATATTGATTTTAGATTTGTAACATAGTTGGTGTGGTTTCACGATTATCTCATTTTTACCCTCAGTTCAGAATGTTGTGAAATTCGGTTTTAGGGGTAAACTTTGTAAAAATAATATTTTTTGAAAATTTGATATCTCCATTGAGTTCGGAACGCCAAATTTAATCTAGTAGCATAGTTCATTTACATTCTTGGGATTCTAGATGAATCCCGAGGGTCTGCTTCCAAGTCTCCAGTTGGTGTACCCTCTTAGATGATATTTTAGTCACTTAAGAAACCTGGAATTATCTAGGGTATCACTTACGCGACCCCCCATTGCGTAGGTGACTATCGCTTAAGTGATAGACAGGTTGCTTATGTGATAAGGCAGTTATCATTAGCGACACCTGGACACTTAAGCAACATCTAC
Source organism: Capsicum annuum (assembly GCF_002878395.1). NCBI lineage: Eukaryota > Viridiplantae > Streptophyta > Magnoliopsida > Solanales > Solanaceae > Capsicum > Capsicum annuum. Next base: position 187,733,915 of record NC_061121.1, on the reverse strand, counting down.
TTAAGTGACCTGGTGATTGATTAAGCGATACCTGGGCGATATAAATCCCTCTTTTTTCATATTCCTTTACTATATTTGAGATTTAGTGCTTAGAGTTTTGAGTTTTTGGGTGATTTCTTCCATTTTAAAGTTTGAGTAAGCTCCAAATCCCTATTTCAATTATTTTTCTTCAATTCTTATTATTTAAATTTTGTTAAAATCTGAATCAAAAAGTAAAATTAGGAAATTTTGATTCAGAAGGCCTAAATTAGTGATTCTTTTATTTAAAAACTGATTTCAACTCATTTTCATTTGGGATTCCTTTTATAGGTTCCTTTAATCATGGGTAATACATTTTTGGACTAAAATTTTGGTTTTACCATTTTTTTAAAACTTGATTTGGGGAGTCATTTTGAACTCGATCAAAAAATAGGCAATATGGGTATAGGTGACTTCCTTTAATTCGTTGATTCCTTATTTGCATGTTTTATTGAATTTTTGGTTCGTTTGTGAGAAGAAGCTCTGTGTTGAAGGCTTTCTGGACTAGTTTTCAATATTTGAGGTAGGTTATGGCTTAACTTTTTTTAGACTGGGTTGGGTAGTTAATTTGTATAAAATCATGTAAAAGGTGTGGAAACTAATTATGAAAATGAATTTATTATTGTGTTGTGCCCATGTGGAGGCCTATGTTATTGCTATTTGGTGGTTTTGAGACATTAGTTGCTATGTGTGATCATGCGGAGTTTTATATGATGTTGTTGGACTTGTGTAAGTATATTTGATTGTGTCTTTTCTGCTGAAAAAGCCTACATTAAAATTATGTGGTATCAATGGCATATTGTTGTGTATTTTGCTCTATTGACATATGAATTATATTTGATCATGGGAGGTTAGAATATTGAGTGAATTATGACTTACATGGATTGGTATATTGGTTGGATTTTGCAAATTCTCATTCTGGTTGTTTGTGAGCATTACATCTTCATATCATATTTATTCATAAAATATTGATACCACTATGAAAATACTGGAAATACTATTTTTTCTGACTGAAAATGTGACATCTTTCAAAAACCTCTAACAATGTATGTACCAGAGAGGAGTTATAGGTATTGGTATTGGATATTGGATTGTATATGGTTGACGAACCTCCTATGGGTCCTACCTTGGGAGCACAATTTGGTATATGTATACAGAGGTTGTGCAAAAACCTCGTGCATCACATCACTTCATCATTATTATCATTATCATCTTCATTGTATTTCATACATTATCCTTATTTTGTATTGTATTATCATCCTTGATTTGATATTTTTCCATATATACTTCTTTCTCATACTTGTAATTGGTATACGTGTATATTTGTTCTTATCCCTCAAAATTATGTGCGGTATAGTTTATATTATAGAACTATTAGTTAAGATGGTATGGGATACCATTGGGGACATTTTTTGATTGATTTTTATATGCTTTATTTTCTACTTTGCTCAGTCAGTCTATGATACCTACTGAGTACAAGTGTACTGGACTCACCCCTACCATGCACTTTCGATGCAGATCCAGGTATGAGTGCGCCGCAAGGTAGTTGATTCAGATAGTATTTGGAGTATATTCGAGGTAACGGTCAATCTATACTTCGAGAGTCGATCTACTACCTCTTCTTATGTATTTCATGTCATGTTTTGTAATTCAAGATAGATTAGAATTTTTTTAGACTATCATTGCATATTTTGACATTTGAGATGTATTTATGTAAGACCCTTAAAATTTTTATCATTTTATTTTTGACCCTCCTATGTTCTTAATATCAATTTGACTGGAATTATATTTAGGGATGTTAAAAGGGTAATTTGGGAGTGTTTCAGATTTTTCAAAACAGGTTCGGGGTTATTTTGAACCTCTGAGGCAATGTACCTTTGTAATATCACCGTGTCAAGAAGGATAACCTCTGCGATATCGGCAAGGAACAGAGGTTAACCACGTGATAAGGCTGTGCGACTCCAAGGTGCAAATTTCATCCAGTTTTATTTTTTTCACTTAGGGGTGAGCATCTTTTGGTATTTTCACCCATTCCACGACTTATAAACATAAGAGTTACCCTTTTTTTCAGTTTTCAAAGATCAAACTCTACTTTTTCATCTTTAACTTCCAACCAAGAAAGATTAATGGGTTCATTGTGCATTCATCATCTGAGCTTCAAACTTCAAATTTATTTCAAATTCTAGTGGGTATCAATCATGTTTTTCTTCCCTAAACTTTAATTTTAGATTGTGTCATAAATTTAATGGATTTTCATGTGATTTAGCTATGGGTTGAAATTGGGTTGAGGGATTTTAGTTATTACTAATAGAATTACTTGTTCTATTTTTTAAATTGATTATTCATGCTTTAAATTAATGTTTTTAGGACTGAATTGATACATTGTTTGATTGAATGGAATGGGGGACATGGGTTTCCCCAAATTGGATGAATTTTGATTTGGAATTGGCATTAACCTCAACCCACTTTTTAATCTCAGATTTAAATATGGATAATTGCATGATTTAACCTGTTTTGAACCCATTACATTGTATTAAAACATAAATAGATATGGATTTACATGGCCTTGGTAGCCTTGGATATCTCTAAACTTATGGTTTATATACAGCAGGTTGAGAATAAAAATAAGAAATAGGCAAAGATTGGAGAGAGACAGTATAAGAAATTTAGATATTTAGAGCAGGGTAGGGGTCAACATAATAGTGGTAGAGATGGTTGACAGTGAACCAAGAATAATAATTGGTGCATATCATATTCGTCTACTAGTGCTCCTTATCCTAAGCCTTCGAGCTATCATCGTCCTCAGGCTAGCAGTGGTCTTAAGGCATAGGGTGCCTAATCTCGGGTTAGTGGAGCTCAGTCATCCCCACCTTAACCTTTTTTTCTTTTAATGGACATCTTCATTGTAGTTATTGAGAGGAGGGGAGGAATCAGTGTTATAATTGTGGTTAGCTTGGTCACATGCAGTAAGATTGTACTTCAGCCAGGGTTGACACTAAGTCTAATAAAGTTCCAGCCGCTACATATTTAGCTCCTTCATGAAAGGGCACTACTTCTGGTACCAGCACTGGATGAAATCATCTATATGTACTTGCTACTTGCCAAGAATATGAGGTATCTCCTGATGTTATTACTGGTATGTTACAATTTTTTTCCCGTGATGATTATTGTTTGTTTGATCTGGGTTCTACCTTTTCTTATGTGACCCCTTATATGATTATGTATTTTGGTATTGATCCTAAAAGTATTTTCGAGCCTTTTATATTTCTACTCCAATGGGTGATTTTATAGTTACTAGAAAAATCTATAGGGGTTGTGTCGTGTCCATCTTTCATAGGGAGACATTGGAGGATTTAATAGAGCTAGATATGGTGGATTTTAAAGTTATCTTGGGGATGGATTATCTTAATTCGTGCTATGCGTCTATGGATAATAGGACCCAAAAGGTTAGTTTTCACTTTCCTAATGAGCCGGTATTAGAATGGGTAGGGAGTTCCTTAGTACCTAAAGAGAGGTTTATTTCCTATGTAAGAGATTAAAAATAAATTTCAAAAGGATTTTTGTATCATCTAGTTTGGGTTACGGATTCTACTTGTGAGAGTCCCTCCTAGCATTTTGTCCCTATGGTTAAGGAATTTTTGAAAGTGTCCCCTGATGATCTTCCTGGAATTTATACCAATAGAGAAATTGATTATGGTATTGATTTTATATCGGGTACTCATCTTATCTCCATTTCTCCTTATAGAATGACTCCAACTGAATTAAAGGAGCTAGAAGAGCAGTTAAAAGACCTTCTTGACAAAGGGTTCATTCGTCCTAGTGTTTCTCCGTGGGGTTTTCCTATGATTTTTATGCGAAAGAAGGATGGTTCTCTTTAGATTTATATAGACTATCGTTAACTGAATAAGGTGATAGTGCAGAATAAGTACCCTCTTGCTAGGATTGATGACCTTTTTTATCAGCTTCAGGATGCTAGATGCTTTTCTAATATTGATCTTCATTTAGGGTGTATTTGGTATGAAGAAAAACATTTTCTGAAAAATGTTTTCCAGTTTTCTCCTGTTTGGTTGGCTTACAGGTTTTTAAAAATATTTTCAAATCAACTTATTTCCCTTAAAACTAAGGAAAATGACTTTCCTTCAAAAAGTAAGGAAAATATTTTCCAAAACTCTCTTTCAACCTCACTCCTAAATTGAAATATTCATACAACTCTCAAAATCACTCATCCCTACTCCGACCCTCAATCTCCCACCTTACCCCCACCCCACCCCACCCCAACCCCTACCACCCCTGTTAAAAAATATATTTTAATTTTTTTTACCTTACCCCTACCCAAAACCCTACTACCTTCCCCTTTCCAAAAACAAAAAAAATAGTTTTTAAAAAAAACATCAAACATTTTTCTTACCTCCTCTACCAACCTCCTCCCCTCCCCCTTTAAAAAATTAAATTTTTTAAATTTTAAAAAAAAAATCAATTTTTTTCTTGCCCCACCCTCACTCCCCTACCCCGACCCCCACCCCCTACTACCCACATTTAAAAAACATATTTTAATTTTTTTATCCGACTCATACTCCCCTACCCTTACCCCCACCCCGTACTAGCCCCCAACCTCTCCCCACCCCTACCCCCACAAAAAAAATTATTTTTTAAAAAATTAAAATTATTTTCTTACCCACCCTTACTACCTATTTTGAAAACCCCATCACTGCCATCGACAATCGCTATCACATGCAGCCATTGTCGTTACGCCAATGATGATGACTCAACAAAGTCGATATTTATGGTTATTTAATTCATGTTGAATTAATTATATTTAAGAATGAAAATAGGTTTGAAAAAAAGATTATTTTTCTAGAAAAATCACCAATTTTAAATGCTCACTAATTTAATCTTCAAAATCGAAATAAAAATATGAAATAACCGAACTGAATTTATAAAAATCGAACCAAATCGAAATAATTTTGGTTTGGTTATGATTGTCATTTTCGTCAATCTGAAAACCAAAAAACTGTACCGATATTCAATAATCAAACCGAACAAATCGAATGCACCCCTAAATATAAGTAAGAAACAACTTATTTTTTTAGAAAATATTTCTCCTCCTTCATATTGAACACACCCCAAAAATTATTTTTTGAGATCAAAAAATATTTTTCTAAAATGTATTTTTACGCTTTAGCTAAAGATTAAAATGTATTTTTTAAAAAATATTTTTTCATTCACCAACCAAACATTACAAACTATTTTCCAAAAAATATTTTCCATCCACCAACCAAACACAGGAAAACAAGTAAGAAATCTACTTGTTTTCCAAGAAAACATTTTCCATGGAAAATATTTTCCTTCATACCAAACACACCCTTAGTCTATCATCATTTTAAAATTAGGGTGGTATACATTCCTAAGACTGTCATTCAAACCCGGTATAGTCAGTATGATTTTTTAGTTATATCATTTGGGTTGACTAATGCTCCGACCGCATCATGGATCTTATGAATTGGGTTTTCAAGAAGTTTTTAGATTTGTTTGTGATAGTATTCATTGATTACATCTTGGTAGATTCTAAGAGTGAGGAGGATCATTACAATCACCTCTAGATTGTATTACAGACCCTTACGAACCAAAAATTGTATGTAAAATTTTCTAAGTGTGAGTTTTTGTTGAATGATGTGACTTTTCTTGGTTATGTTATTTCTAATGAGAGGGTCAAGATGGATACATAGAAGTTGAATCAGTTAAGAAATGTCCTTGACCCATGACTCTAACCGACATTAGGAGCTTCTTGGGCTTAGCTTGATATTACAGGAGGTTTATAGAGAGTTTCTCATCTACTGCTGCTCTGTTGATGAGGTTAACTTAGAAAAATATGAAGTTATTATGGTCTAATACTTGTGATGGTTTGAGAATTTGAAGGATAGGTTGACTTCTACGCTAGTTTTGACCCTTCCTGAGGGTACAAATGGTTTTCTTATTTTTTATGATGCGTCCTGTATGGGGATGGGTTGTGCTTTGATGTAGCATGAAAAGGTTGTGGCCTATGATTCTAGAAATCTTAAGGTTCATGGGAGGAATTATCCAACTCATGAATTGGAGTTGGCAGCTATAGTTTTTGCTTTGAAAATTTGGCGCCATTATGTTTATGGGGTACATATGTATATCTATTCAGATCATAAGAGTTTGCAGTATGTGTTCACTCAGAAGGTGTTGAATCTCAGGCAGAGGCAGTGGCTTGAGTTGTGTAAGAACTATGATATGAGCCTTCACTACCATCCAAGTAAAGCTAATATTGTTACTGATGCTCTTAGCAGGTTGTCTATGGGAATCTTATCCTATGTTGATAAGGAGAAAAGAGGATTAGTGAAGGATATTTACAGGTTGGCTAACCTTTCATATTTTAGACTCTGAGGATGTGGGAGTTATTATTCAAGAAGTGGTAAAATCATCTTTGGGTGCTGAGGTAAAAGAGAAACAGGTTTTGGATCCCATACTTATGCAAATTAAGGATGATGTGGGTTAGCAAAAGTTTATGGTTTTTGAGATTGGGGGAGATGGTATTTTGAGGTACCAAGGTAGGTTGTGTGTTCCTGATGTTGATAGGTTGTGGGAAAAGATCTTGACTAAGTCTTATGAGTCTTGATATACAGTTCACCTAAGTTTTACTAAGATGTACCATGATTTGAAAGAGATCTATTGGTGGAATAATATGAAGAAGGATATATCAAATTTTGTGTCTTAAGTGTATGGTTTTTAGCAAGTTAAGGTTGAGCACTTGAGGCCCGGTGGCATGTCTCAAGAGATAGATTTACCTATGTAGAAGTGGGAGATGATCAATATTATTTCATTATGGGTCTTTTGTGGTCTTATGGTCAGTATGATTTGATTTGGTCATCGCGGATAGTAAGACTAAGTCCGCTCAGTTCTTGCCTGTGAGGACTAACTACTTTGAAGAGGATTATGCCAAGATGTTTATTTGGGAGATTGTGAAGTTTCATGGTGCGCTAGTGTCTATCATTTCAGACTGAGGTACGCAGTTTTCTTTGCACTTTTGGAGTTTATTTTAGAAAGGTTTGGGTACTCAGGTGAACCTTAGAACCACTTTCCATCCTCAAATGGATGGGCAAGTGGAGAATACTATTTAGACTCTAGAAGATGTGATAAGGGCCTGTGTGGTTGGATTTAAAGGTAACTGGGTTGACCATTTTCCTCTTATTGAGTTTGCGTACAACAATAGTTATCATTCGAATATCCAGAGGGCTCATTTTGAGTCTCTTTATGGTAGGAGGTGTAAGTGTCCTATTGGATGGTTTGAGGTTGGTTAAACTAGATTGTTTGGTCCTGACTTGGTTTACTAAGCCATGAAAAAGGTGAATATAATTAGAGAAAGACTTAAGACTGCCCAAATGATGTGCTATAAAAATATAACACTTTCAATGCTTAAAACTATGAAAATATGCAAGTCTCTAAGGTTGTTTTGTTAGATATGATGCGTTTTGGGTATGTTTTGTAGGAAATCATGTTTTTTATGCTAAGTTTATGAAAAAAAAAAAGAAAAGGTGTTTTTGGCTACTTATTGGAGCAATTATGGATGTTCAGGACACTTTCCAACTTGTTCGTGATTCAAGTACACAGGATGAGGGGACACCATCTACTTCTTCATCGACCCCGACTTTGACCTCAGAGTCGGTTGGACATTTAGAGGGACATTGATGCTCAGTTGAGGGTTGTTGAGACCGAGATGACTACCCTCTAAAAACAGAAGACATTAGGGGTTCAAACCAAATTTGAGCAAACAGAGGCTAGATGGGAGGTCGTACAGAGAGCCGCATTGTCTGAGCTACATGCTGACTTCCAGACATGTCTGATGAGTTTGAGAGATAGGTCACAACCCGATTCACATAGATAGATGCACCGGATCTAGCCTAGATGAGGGAGGATTTTGATATATTATGAGCAGAGGTAAGCTCTCTCACATAGAGCTGTGTAGTAGCCACTCCCTCAGTTATACCCAGAGTGGTCCAGATATTACCTCCGTGTGTATTGAGATAGTTTGATTTCTTCTGGAGGATAATGAGGAGGTCCCAGCGATTTGGGCCAAGAGATGTCACATTGGAACTTGTAGGATCCTGATATGCCATATGACCAGGCCGTTAAAAGGGCCAGACATGATTTGATAGATACTGTAGTCATTGACAGGCAGAGACATATAGATCTAGTAGTGGGTGGATCATCTAGTAATGCACCGCCACTACCACCACCTCCGTCAGCTGATCTTCCCCCATCTGGGCATGCTCATGACCCGGGCACCTAGTGTGTCATAAGTAAGTTCTCACTTTCCTTTATTTTATATTATTATAGTGCATTTAGGACAATGCATAATTTTCGATTGGGGTGGGATATACCGTAGACTCCGTAGGTTTTTGTTGCCATTCTTTTTTTTTAGTCGGCCGCGCTATGATTGTAGAACTAACATGTCTAGGATAATTTGTATCGTATTGTGTTTTGTTTTATATTATGATGTGTTTTTGTGTAATTTGGAGATTTTTAGTAAGTAAGGCAGTAGTCATGTTTATCACTAATTTTTGAGAAAAATGATACCCCCTAAAAAAGTGTGTTGTAGAACTGTGTGAATGTATATATGTGTGAACATTGTGGATCTTTTTATGTTATTAGGATTAGGGATATGATAATCACTTGATAAAAATTGCATGAACTAAATAGGTAGTATTTGGTAATATTGATCTTGTGCCATGTGTGTGTGAGATGCTACTTAGTTCCCTTTGTGTGTTGAATCCACAACTTGCCTGGTTAGTCTTGCTTAGTTTTTAGGATAGTCAGTTAGGAAAGGATCATAGGTTGTTTTTGAGTGTAGTCTTCTTTTAGCCTAAATGACCTTCCATGTGTGAATTATATCCCTTGATCCCTATTTTGAGTCTTAGAGCCTATTTTTCTAGTTTCACTTATTCACCTTCCCATTCATATTACAATGAACCTATTTTGTCCTTGATCCTTCTTGGACATTGTGCACCTAAACTCAGACAAAATACCTAAGTTGAGGGTGACTAGCAAAGGAGTGCATAGTGTAAAGTGGGTAGGTAGAAGTGTAAAATAAGAGAAAAATTTAGTAGCGCTGGGTGTGGTAGAAAAACAAAAGAAAAAGAAAAGAAAGGAAAGAAAAAAATTGTAAAAAGGTGAAAAAGAAAGAATAAAAGGCCACACTCAACCTGAATGTGCAATAAAGAATAAAAGGGGAGAAATAACAGTGTAATAAAAAGAAAATTGGCTACTAAGTGATACCCCAAGTTTAGTGTAATGCCAAGGAGGCTTAGTCACTTGATATATCCTTATGTACCATACCATCCTTTAAGCCTACATTACAACCCGAGAAAAGTCCTATAGTGATCCTAACTTGACTGTCCAAAAATTTAGTGAAAGTAAATAAGGGAAAGCCTATAGTACTTGATGCACATTGATTGGAGCTAATTTTCTGACTGTGAGTGTTTCTTGAGTGTCCCTACATTAAAATGCATTATTTCATTTAAGTAAGTTAGGACTTCTTTGGTGTGAGGGCACATGAGTCATATTGCTAGATATTTACTTATTTCGGGTAGTGTAACTTGTACATATACGTGGTTTTTTGTTACTGATGTAATGCTATACCTTGATCCCATTGTATCACATTGTTATGCTTCATGTTCATACATAATTGGTTTTGAAAAGTAAGATTAGAGGGGGTGTTATATTTTGAGTTTACAGTGTTGACGGACTGCCTTGAATAACTTAGATTCTCCTTGTTTAGTGTAGTTTTTATTTTGTTGTGTTTTGTTTCCCGAGGGCACCCAAACATTCTAAGTTGAGGGTGTTGATGTGATATATAAATATAGCACTTTTGATGCTTAAAACTATGAAAATATGAAGGTTTCTGAGGTTTTTTTGTTAGATATGATGCGTTTTGGGTATGTTTTGCAAAAAATCATCTTTTGGATGCTAAGATTGTGAAAAAGATTAAAAAGAAGGTGTTTTTGACTACTTATTGGAGCAATTATGGATGTTTGGGACACTTTTCAGCTTGTTCGTGATCAAAGCATGTTTGGAATTGAAGAAGAGCTGAAAAGATGACTCCCGACACTTGCTAAGTCAACATGTGGACTGCAAGTAGTACATGTGGACCGCATGTGGGCAAAGCAAGTGTCATAAGTCCAAAATCCCGAGAGCTAACTTGCATGAAATTTTTGTCTAGCACTTGTGGTCACCACTTGTGCCCTCTTTGCTGGCTGCAAGTACTACGTACACCCAAGGAAAAGGCACAAGTAGGGACCATAAGTGGCCACCGACCATTTTTATCCTATTTAATTCGAGCTTTGATTTTAGGGTTTCCTCATGTACTATAAATACCTTTTATGTATTTTGTAGTAGAAGTTAAACACTTTTGATACTCATAAACATATTTTGATTTCAAGATTAGATTTTGATCTTAGGATTCTCTTGTATTTAACTTCAGTTGATTAATTTAGTTACGGTTGCGGGTTTTCTACTTCTTATTATTGTGATTTCTTCTATTCTTTCAATCATGAATGTTGTTGACTACTTCACAGGCATGAGCGTATAAAAACCCATAGCTAGGGTCTTGCAAACCTTGGCGGATTAACAAAGTAGGGGAAGTCCTATTGATTTTCTAAATCGATACCCGTGCATGTATTAACTTATCTTCAATATAATAGTTTTCTTAACTGGTGCACACATTAAGATATTCCCTAGATTATTGCTACACGCTCCAAGAGATGAGTAATGACTAGAAAAAAATAAAGACAATAGTAATTTAAAGTTTAACTGTTGATCCATGCTTCTAGGTTTTATCTTAGTAATATGGTTAGATTTCATCTAATAACTAGAGACTCAAAATTTAATAGTTAACTGGGTTCAAGATAAGGGTTAGTAAGGCGACATCCTAAGACTGGGTGAAAGACTTTTGCTAGTCCAAAAGACTGTAGAAGGTACATAACTTATCGATTCTACATGCAAGGTATCTGGTTTGTTCAATAGAGAATGATAAGCCTACAAAGTTGAGAATCTAGGAGGAACACAATCCTAGTGTTCACTTACAACTGATTACAATTGAACTTGATATTTGCTACTAGTTCGACATGGATACTCAAATCTCCCCATTTAATTTTCCAATTTAGCCCGTTGATTTCAACAACTGAGAGTTGTGAATCCACATATTCCCTTGGGATTTGACCCCAACTTTTATTGGGTTACTATATTTGGTAGTGACCATATCATCTCCTGTGAAGGGAGTCATGAGGTTTGGAAAAAAGGGGAAGCTCAATCCTCATTATGTTGAACCATATCTGATTTTGAGAAGACATAGGAATATTGCTTATGAGTTTGATTTGCCTACGAGTTTGAGTTCTATTCATCCCATGTTTCATGTGTCCATGCCTAATAATTATGTGAGTGATTCTTGTTTGCTAGTGCCTATCAAAGGTGGATCTAGGATTTAAAGTTTTTGGGTTCCCTATGTTAGATAAAAATAAAATAAAATAATAACTAAGGGGATTTGAACCCATAACCATGAGGTCAATAAAACTTTTACTAGTCCCTCTACTCCACTAGACCAACCATACACTTTGTTTATGGGTTCCCAACTTATAACTCTTATATATTTACTAGATTTCTCTATATAAATACTAGATTTGCATAAAAGTTACTGGGTTCCTGAGCTCCTAGATCCACCCCTGGTGCTTGTTAAGGATGTTTGTGTTACAGATTCCTTGTCCTATGAGAAAGTTCCGGCTAAAATATTAGATAGGCAAGTTTGTAGATTGAGGACCAAGGACATAGCTTCAGTGAAGGTTTTTTGGAAAAACCAAAATGTAGAAGAGGATACATGGAAAGCTGAGGAAAACATGAAGGCCAAATACCCATTTTTGTTCCCCGGGTCGGATGAAAATGTTTAAGGTATGAGTTTAATTTTACTCTTGTCACTTTTTGAGTTTGTTAATTGATTCTAGTATATTCTTGCTATTCTCATGCTAAAAGTGTCCTAACTCATCATTTGGGAATGAATAACCCTAAGGGGGGGGGGGCGAGGGTAATGTAAACCCTTAAAATTTTAATTATTTTATTTTTGACCCTTCCGTATTCGTAATATCTATTTTTGACTTGATCTATTTTTAGGGATGTTAAAAGGGTAATTTGGAAAATTTTTGGAAAGGGTTCAGCGCTATTTTAGAACTCTGAGGTAGTGTGCCTCTATGATATCATCGTGTCATGGAGGTTAACCTATGCGATATCAGCATGGCACGGAGGTTAAGCTCGGCGATAAGGTCGTGCCACACCAAGGTGTAAATTTTATCCAGTTTTTTTTTCACTTAGAGGGGAGGGGTTTTGGTCTTTTCACCTATTCCACGTCTTATAAACATAAAAGGGATTGTTTCCTTCAATTTTCAAAGATCAAACTCTACTTTATTCATCTTTTACTCTCCAACCAAGAAAGATTAAGGGTTTCACTGTGCATTCATCATTCGAGCTCCAAACTTTAAACTGATTTCAAATTCTTATGTGTTTCAGGCATATTTCTCTTTCCTAAACTTTAATTTTACTTTGTGTCATAAATTGAATGGATTTTCATGTGATTTAATCATGGATTTTGAAAGTGGGTTGGGGGATTTTGTTTGTTACTAATTGAATCACTTGTCTCATAATTTAAATTGATTATTCATGATTTAAATTGATGTTTCTGGACTAAATTGGTGAATTATTTAAATGAATGGAATGAGGAACATAGGTTTCCCAATTTGAATGAATTTTGTCTTTGAATTGGTATTAACCTCTACCGACTTTGTAATATTGGTCTTAAATATGGATAATTGCATGGTTTAACTCATTTTGAATCCATTGTATTACATTAAAGGATGAATGGACATGAATATGGATTTGAATGGCCCTTGTGGCCTTGGTTTTGGATTTAAATAGAACGTGGGAGTCCAATTTGGTTATGCAGATTTGGTTTGGCATAATTAATTTAGCTTGCTAGCATATTGGTATGACGATACCAAGTGGTAAATGCTTTAATGAATGATTTCCTATTTAATGGTTGGAATTATGTGCAAATTATTTTAATTTGGGCTTAAAGAGAGTTTGTAGCTCACTATGAAGGTGTGAGTCCCGGGGGACGAACACTGAAAACCATGTTTGCTGGTGTTGGGGGTCTCTCTCTCTCTCTCTATATATATATATTTGGGAAGGCTAGTGCCCGTGGCTTTAGTTTTCCCTCAAATTTTCCTCGGTTCATACTACTAACACGCACTATGGCTCTTTCAGTAGGGAAAGCTGAACCCATATGGCCCATGGGTGCCTTAAGATGGATTAAACTACATAGTCCAGGTTAATTATTTTAAACACTTATGTTCATGAAGCATACATTATCTCAACGTCTTATGTATATGTTTATATGAATGTCTGCATGTGGTTTTGACTAATTTTTAGACATGCCATTATTTTATCACTTTCCCTGAGTTACATGCTAGTGTTTATCCCACTGGCCATACTAGGATGCTACATTATTTTATGATGTAGAGTCCAAAGACATTTTTGTTGCTCTTATGCAGCGTTAGGTGGATTAGCACGATCGTTGAGTTGTTGTGAAGTGGTGAGCTTCCATCCTTCGAAAGGCTTTATCATTTCATTTTTCTTTCCTTAGTGACTAAGTAATTTTGGATTCTTTTGGTCATAGTCAAGGGCAATTCCTGACTTAGATATTATTCTAGTTTAGGGGCTTTCATGGACAAATGTGGGTTGGTTATTTTTTTGCACTCTTAGTTTTGTTGAGTTATTTATTCATCTTTTCATTACTGTTTAATTTGCTTTTGCATTGTTGTTGTTATTATTATTATTGTTATTATTATTATTATTATTGTGCTCTTGAGGTTAGGTTAAGGGGGTGGTCTCTGGTCCATGGTGGACATGAGATATCTGCCATGGCTAGGACCTAGTTCGGGTCATGATAATTTAGTGGTTCTTACACTGTGATACCAAATTTTGGGGTATTTCATAGTATCTTTGGTTATGTATTTCCTGTAATTTATTGGATATGTATGGTTCAACTCCGTTGTATGAGTCTTGGGTTATGTTTTCTCATTTCATTTCAGTTTAGGTGATAGGCTTACTTATCAGGGCTTGTCGCGACAAGTGCCATCGTAGCCCTTGGTTTTGGAACTAGGACCTCAGGCCTAATAATACATAATTAACATATTCATAGTACCATAATCTGGGAAATTACTATCCAAATCACTAAGTCAATGATAGATCTTGTACTAAAGGATCCTTAACCTCAATCTATAGTTAACATGCTTATAATTAAAGATCATATGGTTCTATAGCCATAACTAATATCCTATGGCAAAGTTCAGGTCACAATTCTACATCAAATTCCCTAAGTAGATTAAGTCATGATATACCAATCATAATCCCAACCTATAATCCCCACCTAGCATGTAATCTATACATAGCACCATCTCATAGAGAAAAGTAGGCCAAAGCCTACCTCGATGCTGAATTGCATTCTTGAATCATCCACAAATAGCTCATCTTCACACTATAATCCCAAAATAATATCTCACTATCATAATTATAATATATACGTTAATAATAGTAAAATCATACCCATATTATTATATAACACTCTGGGCCAAAATTCAAGTAAAAAATGGGTTCATGGGGACCATTAATCGAATTCCAAAATTGAATCCATCATGGGGTCCCTCGAAGGACAAGGAATGCATGGTCAAAATTTGAGCACAAATTGAGCTCGAATCAAGGCCCAAATCTGCCAATAAAGTTAAGAAAATTAAAAATCTAATTATTTTAGAAACTTACAAGAAAAAGAGTGGAATTCGATGGGCGGGAAACAATGAAAAATTATCAAGGGGTGTTGAATTTACCTTAGCCTTAATTGAAGATTTTCCATGATTTACCAGGCTCCAAGCTCCAACAACGGCGTAAAAATTATTTTGAATCACACTTTTAGTGAAAATCATGATAAATAAAATGGTCATTCTTGGAAAATGAGCAATATAAAGGTATAATCACATAGACAATAATTATATGAGAAAAAAATATCGAGAATCATCAAAAAATGGAGCTTCTTAGCCCCCAAAATGGTGAAAATAAAGTTTTGAACCAAAATGGCACTTATATGCTGTCTAGGTGAAATTTTTTCATCGATATCAATGACCAAGGTGTTGCAATAGCAATGAACAAAATTAGAATTGTCCATCACTATCAGCGACCTTAACAGCAATGAAGGACTCTGATTATGTTCACCGTAATCAGCGACCAAGGTATCGCGATAGCAATGAAGGAAATCAAAATTAGTTCATCACTATATATGACCTTGATAGCGATGATGGAATCAGATTTAGTTCATTATTATCAATGATAAAGGTATCATGATAACGATGAGCAATTTTTGTACCAACAAAATAGCTAAAAATCTTAAAGTTCCAATCTATCCAACGTACCCTCAGAATGTATTTGAAACCCCATGCATGCAAATGGACTATTCTATTATGCCAACTTTGATGTTATGGACTCAAGAAACCATCAAAATTTCCATCCGAGATCATTTTGATCAAATATGGGTCCCACATCTGTAGTTCTAATTTAACCAATTTCCGCCCAATTGCCCTAAATGAGATTGAAAGCCTTGGGACCTGGACCAAGGGTCCTCCTAGCCTAAAATCAATATTATATAGTTGATGGTTCTGTTGGAATTCTTATTGGAGGTTGTTTACTAATAGTTTTAATCCGAGATCAATTTCTTAATCGTGAAAGCTTCAAAATAGGAAAATGAGCCT
Organism: Capsicum annuum; assembly: GCF_002878395.1. Lineage (NCBI taxonomy): Eukaryota > Viridiplantae > Streptophyta > Magnoliopsida > Solanales > Solanaceae > Capsicum > Capsicum annuum. Next base: position 187,718,037 of record NC_061121.1, on the reverse strand, counting down.
AAAACCCAAATGAACTATGTAATAATCAATCATACATTTTTGGCAACTCAGAAATGACTTACACACAAAATTCAATAAAATGGCCTCTAGGGGCATTATAGTGCACATATTTATAAAACCATGTTGAAACAGAGAAAAAATGAGGTGAGTTCTACATTATTAATCAACAGCTCCCACAAATTCGGAATCAATTCAAGAGATAATTTTAAAATGCAATAGACAAAGAGGATAGTGGCTCATTATTTAAATCTTGCAGACAAACAAACATCTCCCTTAAAACAGTTAAGGAATGCATCTGATTGTTTTTATAAAAGAGGAGACAACCATAGATTCTCTTCAAACTAAATTACACTTCTTCATAAGCTAACTGACTCATACTGAAATTGTTTAAAAACCTGTACAACATCAAAACACAAGGAAAGCTAGTCTTGCCAAACCACACTTGATTAAACAATAAACTTCATAGAACTTATTCAAATCTAAATCACAAGTCATAAATACTTTACGAACCTACTATTGGATATATATAGAAACCCAAGAACTACGTTATTTTATAGTTTAGATTCGCGGGTAGCAAATCCAAACATCCAATTTCATTTGAAAATTCAAACTTTATAAGTTTTATCAAAGATAAATCACAAACTAAAATATTTCTCAAATGTCTTATGTGAACAACTTCCATCAATTGTTTCCATTACATACTCATACCCAAAATCAATAAACAAATTCAAATGGCCAATGAATTTCAAAAATGAAATAATGTAATTAGACGACATAGATTTTAAGGACTTGATTTTGTGAATTTTTTCCTGTTATGTGTTTTGGCCATTTTAACCCTCCTTGTAGTTGCTATGTATTATTTCTGAGGTGTGGGAATGGTTGGCACATTTCTGACGTGATCTGAACTGATTTGTGTGAGTTTTTTATTATTAGACGTTATAAAAGTTTCATAGTTAACTTTGGTCAATATTTATTATTTTGTGTGTCGAATGTCAAAACGGACTATACCAGCACATTCAAAATATTGATTTTGAGTTAGTAGCATGAGTTGTTTGATCTTATGGCTTTTGGATCTCATTTTTACCCTTGGTTCAAAAAATTGAGAGTTTGGGTTTCAAGGGTCAATTTTGTAAAGACTACCCCTTTTTGAAAATCTGATGTCGCCATTGTGTTAGTAACATCAAATTTAGTCTATTAGTATATTTTGTTTTCCTTCATAGAGTTTCAAATTAATACCAAAGGATTGATCTGCAACATTGAAACTTACCGAAGTTGCTGATCCAGTGGATATTTTGTGAGACTTTAGTGGCCAAAGGACCGCTAAAGTGGTAGCCACTTTAGCAGCCTGGGCACCACTTCAGTGGACCTTACCAATTGAGGAAACTACCATTAAAGCATACTTTTGACTGCTTTAGCAGTCGCCGCTTTAGCAATAAGGGAATGCTTTAGCGGCCTCTCACGTATGGGCTAGACTGCTAAAGCAATCAACCCAATCTTAAGCGATGATCACTTTAGCGATCATAGCTGTACAAGTATAAACATCTTTTTCTTAAATTTTCTTTCATTTTTTATACTTTAAGCTTGAGGTTGAGAGTGTTTTGGATGATTTCTTATATTCTGGAGCTTGGGTAAACTCTAATTGTGTGTTTGGTATGATGGAAAATATTTTCCATGGAAAATGTTTTCTTGGAAAAAGTTTTTCCTGAAAATAAGTTGGTTTTCTACTTATTTTCTCATGTTTGGTTGGTGAGTGGAAAATATTTTTTGAAAAATATTTTATGGTGTTTGATTGATGAGTAGAAAATATTTTTCAGAAGAATATTTTCTAGTGTTTAGTTGGTGAGTGAAAAAATATTTTTTAAAAAAATACTACTAACTGTTAACTAGTATATCACTACCTCTAGCAACTCAAAAATTTGTAAGAACTAATTTAAGCATAGCAAATAATACCAATATTGAATACTAAAATATTACAAGTCACTAAAATTTAAGTAACTACTAATTAGCAAATATAAGAGACATTTTGTCAGGACAATCTCAAGATACTACAATAAATAGAAATACTATGGAACGATAAGCTTATTCAACCTTGTTAAACAAGCTACATCGATGATAAAATGGAATATGCAATTAGCAAAAGTAACATAGGTAAGTCTTCCTCTATGCATATGGAAATAACAGTACATTCAATGAACACTGAAAAAGGAGAAAATTCCCCTTTTCCCTATTTTTTATTTCAAGAAATAAAAAATTAAAGCAAAGCACTATAAAAAATATTTCTGAGTAATGTGAATTTTTTTAGCAATGTGAATATAAGTATTATTGGGGTGGAGAAAAGGGGTGGGGTGGGGGCAGAAGTCACATTTGTCATTTTTTGGAAAATGACTTCCTTTGGACCATGAGGGAAGTTATTTTCCCTCAAATAGAGGGAAATGAGTTCTTTTGAAAAATATTTTTCCAATATTTTACTACAACAAAACAAGGGAAAATAGGAAAAAAATTTCAGAAAATATTTTCCATCATACCAAACACACCCTAAATCACTAATTCAATTATTTTACATTGATTATTGTCATTTAAAACTCATTAAATTATGATTTCAAAATTGGAACTTTGGAATTTTGGTCTGAAAAGCCTAAAAGGGGATCGCTTCGATTTAAAGCCTAAAAGGGGATCGCTTCGATTTAAACATTATTTTTAAATTGTTTTAACTTGGGCTTTCTTCTATGACTATCTTTAATAGTTGGTAAGGTCTTTATAAATAAAAATTTTGGTTTTATCATTTATTTTTGAAAATCTGTTTCAAGGGTCCGTTTTGTCTCTGACTTGAAAGTTGATAATATGGGTATCATTGGCTTTCTTTTAACACAATATTTTATATTTGTATAGTTTAGTTGATTTTGAGACTGTTCGAGAGGGGAAAGCTTTGAGTTGAAGGGCTTAGGATTGGATTTTGTCATCACAAGGTAGGTTATGAATTAACTTTCTTCAGATTGGGTAGTTAATATCTATATGAAAGCATTGTATAGGTATGGGTATTAATCATGGAAATAATATTATAGCTATTATTTGCCCTTGTGGGGGCTTATATTATTGTTGTTGGTTATTTGAGATGATACTTATTGTGTGTGGTTCATGTGGGAGAATTATTTGATATTATTGGCCTTTTGTATGCATTTGATTGCTTTCTCATTATAGAAATACCTAAGTTGGGGCTAAGGTGATATTATTGATGTCTTAGTTGAACTTTTCACTTTAATGGTACATTGCTTATAAGTAATTTTAATGCCCCGAGCCTGGTGCTCGGAATGCTACACGATGCTCATGACCTCGAAGGACCACAAGCTGACTCATGACTGATATCTGTACCTGTACACTGCATAATATGACATAATAATGCGGAAATATACACTGAAAGGCCATAAGGTTCACTACTGAACATGATTTGAATAATATAACATCTATGTGGGGTAATAAAATTCCCAAAACAAAACTGAACATACTGAATTCTGAAACATGATAGTCTAGAAAGCCTCTAACTGACTGAACTGTCTGAGTAAGGGGTTGATGGAACATGTCCCTAACTAACTCTAACTAATAAACTGATAAATGAGATAATAGGGAAATAATCATGTCCTCAAAAGATGAGGACTCACTTCTAACTCTGTCTGTGGATATCTGGAATCTACTGTTGCTCTGGAGCTTGTGTCTCTGAACATATGGTATAAGATACCACAGCGCAAATGCGTCAATACTTTGAACGTATTGGTATGCATGTGAGGTAGGCTGAATGCATGGGGTTCATATGCATGAACAATAATAATAACTGACTAACTATCATGAGCGTGAAAATACATGCATGAGACATAACAACTGATACTAATACTGTGATAACATGGTTACTGAATCTAAGTATAACTGATAACATGAGTGACTATATCTGACAGCCCTGAATCTGATAGAACTATCGGAGTTCCATACTGTATCGGAGTTGACTATTTCTGACAGTCCTAAAATCTGAAGAACTATCTAAGTTCTATTACTGAGATTGATTGACTGTATCTGACAGTCCTGATTCTATAACATGAAACTATGGGAAGTATTTATCTAACCGACATGCCCCTGATATGCCATTATGTCTAAGTTAGGGTCCAATTTGTAACCCCAATTAGAAGGGTGTTAATACCACGCCACTGGATAGTGTTGCATCGCGCCATGGGTCCAATTTGGGAAATTTTTACTGAAATTACAAGATGCGTTCAGGGTTAAAAGGGTCAATAGATTGGGTGGGTATTGAGATCATATATGGGTTACGAACCCCCAATGGATCCTACTTAGAAGCACTAATGCTCGGTAGGTATATATGGAGGTTATGCGATAACCTTAGTACATCACATTATATTTATCATTATCATTGTATTTCATACTTTATGCATATTTTGTATTGTACTTTTGTGCTTGAGAATATTCGTCCTCAAATGAGACTAACTGAGAGGGGAGGAAAGACAACTGACGTACATACTGAACATAAATAACTTGAACATGCTCTCATGACTGACAGGACTGACAAGCTGAACATATAATACTAAACATGCATATCTGATGCATGTGTAACTGATTCATGAATGCATGACTGAGTGTTCTGAAGAACTAAGTTTCTCACAATAAGAATGCATGTCTGATACATAATTACATAACTGAACTGATACATAAGGGCATGACTGAATATGCAATGGCACTTGATACCAAGTTTATAATGTGAACATGAACATGAAATTGCAAACCAAGTTTGTGATGAACACTGAACATGAAACTGAGTAAGCTTAAGGAGAACTGTTACCTTGAGCTTGATCTGAGTTGGCGAAAAAGAGGTGAGGATACTTGGTACGCATGTCTACCTCTTCTTCCCAAGTGGCTCCCTCGATGGATTGATTTCACCAAAGAACCATAACTAGAGGGACTTCTTTGTTCCTCAATATACGAGTCTGATAGTTTAAGATTTTGACTGGAAACTCTTCATAAGAGAGAGTGTTTTGAATATCAATGCTCTAAATAGGGACGACAACTGATGGGTCACCTATGCACTTCTTGAGCAAAGAGACATGAAATACTGGATGAACTAAGGCTAGATCTAAAGTCAATTCAAGCTCACAGGCTACCTTTCCAAAGTGACTGAGAATCTTGAAGGGACTAATATATCGGGGACTGAGATTTCCCTTCTTGACGAATCTCTTCACTTCCTTTATGGGAGAGATCTTTAGATAGACATGATCACCAATCTCAAACTCAAGATATTTTCTATGAACATCTGCATAAGACTTCTGTCAGCTCTGAGAAGCCCGAAGTCTTTCTCTAATCAACTAGACTTTTTCTAAGGCGTCCAATACCAAGTCAGGACCTATGACTGAGGCCTCACTAACTTTGAACCAACCAATTGGAGATATACATCTCCTATCATAGAGAGCTTAGAATAGAGCCATCTGAATATTGGAATGATAGTTGTTGTTGTATGCAAACTCAATCAAAGAAAAGTGGTCATCCCAACTTCCCTTGAAATCGATTGCACACGCCCTTAGCATATATTCTAACGTCTGAATGGTCCTTTCTTCTTGACCATCTATCTGAGGATGAAAGGTGTTACTAAGATAAACTTGGGTATCAAGACCCTTTTGGAATGCTTTCCAGAAATAAGAGGTAAATTGGATATCTCTGTCTGAGATAATGGACAATGGAACACCGTGCAATCTAACCAACTCTTTGATGTAGAGTTTGGCTAATTTGGTATTTTGTCTACAATGACCCAGACTGAATCATGTTGATGACGAGTTTGAGGCAAACCCATCATGAAGTCTATGTTCACAACTTCCCACTTCCAAGTAGGAATACTGAACTCCTGCATGGACCCACTAGGCTTTGGATGCTCTATCTTAACCTACTGACATGTAGAGCACTTAGCCACAAACTCTACAACGTCTCTCTTTATCCCACCCCACCAATAGATTTCCCACAAGTTACGGTACATTTTTGTGGCTCCAGGATGAATAGAGTAGCATGCACCATGCTCTTCTACAAGAATTTGCTGTCTTAAGTCATCTACACCTGGAATACAGAGACGACCCTAACAACGAAAGACACCATCTCTCTCTTGGGAGAAAACCTCTACTTTCTGATCCTGGACTGACTCTTTCAACTTGACAAGGCTGGGATCTCTATCTTGTTTTTCTTTCACCTTAGAAACTAGAGATGATTCTGAACTATTCTGAACCTATATATCACCCTCCTCTGTATTAACTAAGCGAACGCCTAGTATGGCAAGCTGATGGACTTCCTGAGCTAACTTCTTCTTACTGTCCTCAACATGAGAAACACTACCCATGGATAGTCTACTGAGAGCATCGACCACTACATTGGCCTTGCTCGAATGATAAGGGATATTTATTTCATAATCTTTCAAGAGCTCTAACCACCTTCTCTGATGAAGATCGAGATCTTCTGAGAAAAGACATACTGAAGACTTTTATGATCAGTGAACACATCTACATTAACACCGTATAGATAATGCCTCCAAATCTTCAATGCAAAGACACGACTGCTAACTCAAGATTATGAGTAGGATAATTCCTCTCATGGGTCTTAATCTGTATGGAGGCGTAGGCTATGACCTTACCATTCTGCAAGAGGACAAAACCCAAACCTACTCTAGATGCATCACAATACACTACGAAACCATCTGGACTATCTAAAAGAGATAATACTGGAGCTGAGGTGAGTCGAGTCTTCAACTCTTGAAAACTCTTCTCGCAAGGATCTGACCACTGAAACTTGACTTTCTTCTGAGTTGATCTAGACATAGGGGATGCAATAGAAGAAAATCCCTCAATAAACCGTTGGTAATAGCCAGCCAAACCCAAGAAACTCTTGATATCTAATGAAGAGACATGTCTGGGCCAGTATCTTACTGCTTTGGTCTTTTGAGGATCAACTCTAATGCCATCACTGGAAATGATATGACCAAGGAATTCTACTGACCTTAGCCAAAATTTGCACTTACTGAATTTGGTGAATAGATGATGATCTTTGAGAGTCTGAAGTACTATTTTGAGATTGTCTGCATAATCACGCTCACTGTGGGAATAAACTAGAATATCATCTATGAAGACTATGATGAACATGTCCAAGTACTACTTGAACACATGGTTCATCAAGTCCATAAAAGCTATTGGGGCATTGGTAAGACCAAAGGACATAACTAAGAATTCGAAATGACCATACCGAGTACGAAAAGTTGTTTTGGGAATGTCACATTCTCTAACTCTGAGCTGATGATAGCCGAATCTGAGGTCTATCTTAGAGAAATAACTGACACCCCAAAGGTTATAAAATAAGTCATCGATTCTGGGAAGAGGATACTTATTCTTGATCGTGACCTTATTGAGTTTACGGTAGTCTAGACACATCCTAAGAGAACTATCTTTCTTGTGCATGAATAATACTGGAGCGCCCCACGAAGAAATGTTGGGCCTAATGAATCCCTTATCTAAGAGATCCTTCAATTGTTCTTTCAGTTCTCTGAGTTCTACTAGTGCCATTCTGTATGGCGAAATAGATATAGGCTGAGTATCTGGAAGAAGATCAATGCCAAAGTCTATTTTCCTTTTGGGAGAAATTTTTGGAAGATCTTCGAGAAAGACATCTGAATATTAACCTACAACTAGAACTGATTCAAGGCTGGGAGTTTCAGAACTAATGTTCATAACTCAAACAAGATGATAGACATATCCTTTAGATATCATTTTTCAGGCCTGAAGGTAGAAAATAAGCTGACCTCTGAATGCTGAAGTACTACCCTTCCACTCAAGGACGGGTTCATTCGGAAACTGAAATTGGACTATTCTATTTCTACAGTCGATTGTAGAATATAGGAATAAATCCAATCCATGTCGAGAATGACATCGAAATTGATCATCTCTAATTCAACTAAGTGTACTGAAGTGACTTTCTAAAATAACATAACTGGGCAGTTCTTGTATACCCGCCGGGCTATGATGGTTTTACCCACTGGGTAGAGACTGAAAAGGGCTTTACTAGGATTTCGAGACTGATTTCAAAATCGCCTGCTATATAGGGAGTAACAAAAGACAAAGAAGCTCCTGGATATAGAAAAGTGTAAACATGCCCATGAAAGATCTATAATGTACTAGTAACTACATCAGGAGAATCTTCCTACATTTGGGTGTTGCCCACTAGTAGCACTGGTGGTGGCACCCTACTAATTTGGGCAAACAGACTGAGCTGAGGAGTGGAGATAAATCTGATAACCTGACTGAGGAAAGTCTATGACTCTGTGGCCTGGCTTTCCACAACCAACACAGACATCCCTACCAGCTCTGCAAGCCCCCTTGTGGTTCTTACCATAAGTCTAACAAAGGGGATTAGTTCGAGCATTGCTAACACTGCCCTGAGACCTAGAGCATGGTGTTCTATCTCTTTTACTCTCTCTAAACTTAGGAACTAGACCACTGGCTGAAGAAGAAGCTAGAATTAATGATTTAGGAAGAAACTAGGAACGATTTCCTCCTTCTGATTTAGGCTGAACGAAGTTGAAACTACCTGTCTTCACTCTCTTATTCTGCTTCTCCCTCTGCTTAATCTTCTACTCTTCTATCTGTTGAGCCTGATTTATAAGCTTGGCTAAAGTTATGTCACTGTTTAGCATGGCAGATCTGTATTCATTTACCATGCTATCATTTACCCCTGAAGCAAACTTACTCATCATGGCTCTGTTGTCTGCAACCACATGAGGGGTATATCTGGCTAATTAAGTAAACTTAAGATAATACTCTTTCACTGTCATATTTCCCTGCCTGAGGTTGATGAATTCTAGCACCTTAGCCGCTCTAAGATCTTGGGGAAAGAATCTATCTAAGAATGAAGTGACAAACTCCTCCCACTCTATAGACCTACATCATCTAACCTCTCTAACTTCTACTGTTTGAACCAAGTATGAGCCACATCCTACAACTGATATGCAGCTAGCTCAACACTCATAATAGTAGTGACTCCCACGATGTCTATCACCTTTTGAACCTAATCAATGAATTTCTGAGGGTCCTCATCTACCTTAGACACGAGGAAGGATGGAGGATTTATTTGGGAGAAGTCCTGAATCCTGGCTGTGGCTGAATTGGCCATTGGGTTAGATGGAATGGCTATTGGCCACTCATTTTGAGCGGCAAATGACTGATCAAGAGTAGTGAATGCAGCCCTAAACTCCACATGAGAAACATGATCTCCCAAAGAATCTTTGGGCTGAGAGGCTGACTGATTTTTGTTTCTTCTTTTAGGAGGCATATTCTGTAGAAGAAAGGGAGAAATAGATTAGACTGAGAGATTAACTTGAGATTATGCTCACTAGCACGACATAAATACTAAGAGAGGGGAAACTATTTCTAAAATATCTTATAGCCTCCTGTACATAAATGAAGCGCGCAACACATCCATGTACAAGACTCTACTAGATGTGGCTTTTAGACTTCCTAGGATTCAATTGAACCTTAGGATCTGATACCAAGTTTGTAATGCCTCGAGCCTGGTGCTCAGAATGCTACACGATTCTCATGACCTCGAAGGACCACAAGCTAACCCATGACTGATATTTGTACCTGTACACTGCATAATATGACATAATAATACAGAAACATGCACTGAAAGGCCATAAGATTCAATACTGAACATGATCTGAATAATATAACATCTGTGTGGGGTAATAGAATTCCCAAAACAAAATTGAACATACTGAAGTCTGAAACATGATAGTCTAGAAAGCCTCTAACTGACTGAACTGTCTGAGTAAGTAGTTGATGGAACATGTCCCCAACTAACTTCAACTAATAAACTCATAAATGAGATAATAGGGATATAATCATGTCCTTGAAAGATGAGGATTCACTTATAACTCTGTCTGTGGATATCTTGAATCTATTATTGCTCTAGAGCTCGTGTCTCTAAACATATGGTATAAGACACTATAACGCAAATGCATCAGTACTTTGAATGTATTGGTATGCATGTGAGGTAGGCTGAATGCATGGGGTTCATATGCATAAACAATAATAATAACTGACTAACTATCATGAGCGTGAAAATACATGTATGAGACATAACAACTGATACTAATACTGTGATAACATGGTTACTGAATCTGAGTATAATTGATAACATGAGTGACTGTATCTAACAGTCCTGAATCTGATATAACTATCTGAGTTTCGTACTGTATCTAGTTGACTGTATCTGACAATCCTAAAATCTGAAGAACTGTCTGAGTTCTATTATTGAGACTGATTAACTATATCTGACAGTCCTGATTCTGTAATACAAAACTGTTGGAAGAAGTTATCCAACCATCATGCCCCTAATATGCCATTATGGTTGAGTTGGGATCCAATCTATAACCCCAATTAGAAGGGTGTCAAGACCGCTCCAGTGGTAAGGATAAGCTGTTGGCAACCCTTATCTGATAGTGTCCCTTATACGAGAATAGTGGGGCCCTTATCTGACAATGCTTATCCCCCTCATCAACCCTCATCGGATAGTGTTGATATCTCAACCTATGCTGGCTACATAGTTCTAGAATTCAAGGATGACTTTTGAGGATCACACCCTTATCTGATAGTGTGTGTCCCTATCCTTGGGTTCACTCAGTGCTAATTTCTACTCTCATCTGAATAGACACTGAACATAATTTACTGAACTGAACATGGGTTGAGTTACTGAATTCTGTTGACTGATGGAATACTATTGATATCTGACAACTTACTAAGTTCATGAGATCACGAATATATCTTGAGTCATAAGACTGTCTGAAATCTAAGGGTTCATAGCTTGATTGAGAGTATCATGAAAACATAACATGGCTCTAGGCACACAGCTAATGTTTTGGGTATAAGTACCCTCAGGACTCAATGAAAGAAAACTGACCAAGCATAACTTACTTGAACATATAAATAACACCATAGTCCATACCACATTTATAGAAGCATTTCATCAAACGTGTGATAGGCATAAACTTGTACATACATGGGAATTTCATGGTATCATGCTAGTTAAGAACTTTTCCTTCATCTAGGAATTTAATCGAACATATTGTAGGCAAGGTACATGTAAACATCATTGTACAATAATTAAACATCATGTCTCAATTCTAATTTCATCATTCAAGGGTTTAGTCATAGGTTTGTATAAACATGGAGTAGAATTCAATTTCTCATTATCCACATGAACAAGAGTAGCCCAATCATGAAATTCATAAGAAAATCCATAAACTTGAATTTAGAAAAGGGATTCTTAGGCTTCATGGACGAAAGGAGTCCATGAATAAACACTATTCATACCTTGATTTGAGAAATTGTAAAGATTGACGGAGGAAATTCTTGATTCTGATTCTTCTATGAAAAAGGCCTAGGTTGTTCTTGAGAGGTTTTTGAGAGAAGAGAGTGTATTTTAGGTGAAAAGTGGTTGAATCACGTGTTAAAGGGCTTAAATAGGGGTGAGAAATTGACCCTTTTAACTTGGACGCGTCTTGTAATTTCAGTAAAAAATTTCTGAAATTTGACCCTTGGCGCAATGTGGCGCTATCGCACAGTGTCACTAGAATTTGACAATTGAGAAACTAAGGGATGGTGCGACACGGAGCCATCATGTTGCCCCTTCTTTTTCGACCTGGAACTTTGGTGCAACATGGATAAAATCACGTTGAGGCACTAGAAAAGGACAATTTCTATTTTAGCTTGTGGCGCGGCGTGCCACTGACCAATATGGCATTGTTTTATGATGAGAACTTGAAATAGTCGTAACTTCTGACCCGGTTATTGGATATGGGCGAATCTTATATCGATGGAAATCTTATTGAATTTACCACAAGACAAAAAGAGAAAATCTTGAAAATTCTACATGGAATAATCATCATTCAATTTAGAAGCTAATACTAGACATTCTTGAGATGAAATTATCTAGGAAAAAGTATGGGGTATTACAGTAATCATGGTTGGTTGATATATTAAGTGAATTTTGTGCTCACGTTTATATTTTTTAAATGGATTTTGAGATCTTCATACTTTTTTAGTTATGAGAATTACATCCTCATATCATAAATACATTCATGAGATATTGGTACGATTGTGGAAACACTAATTTTTGATAAATATGAAACATCTTTTACTAAACCCTCTATCATAGCCCACGAGTCGGAGAGGAGATATAAATATTTAGATTTGGATTAGGTATTGAGATCATATATGGGTTATGAACCCCCAATGGATCCTACTTAGAATCACTAATGCTCGGTAGGTATATATGGAGGTTATGCGATAACCTCAGTACATCACGTCATATTTATCATTATCATTGTATTTCATACTTTATGCATATTTAGTATTGTACTTTTGCGCTTGACTCGATGCATATCTATTATGTTTCTTTAATGTACCTATTTTCTTACTTATGTGTTATATTTAAAATTGTTAGTGGAGATGATGTGAACTTCCATGTGGGACATTTTTTGATTGTAGGTGACATGCTCATATATTTTCTATTTATCTTATGATACCTACTGAGTACAAGTGACTAAACACATCCCTACTGTGTTCTTTTGGTGTAGATCCAGTTACGAGTGAACCGTATGACAGCTTAGATCATGTGGTGTCTTTGACACTTTGAGGTATTGGCCACTTTATGCCTTCAGAGTCAATCTTAGACCTCCTTCTATCCAATTTATGTCTTATTTTCTATTCAAAGATAGACTTTTAGTTTTTGGGATTTTAAGTTGTATTTTAAGATTGTGAGTTTTATTCAGATTATTCTTATACTGTGGCATTAGGTTTTGGGATGGTTTATAGTATATTTACTATTTAGACTTCCGCTATTATTGTACATATATGGTCTGAATTCACTCTAGAAGTTTTGCCTTGAGATATTGTGCTATTATTTCCTTATTACATATCAGTTTGAGCAGTTGGCTTACTTGTCAAGGTTTAGCAGTGATAAGTTCCATCATGACCTTATTTTTTGTTTCATGACAAATTGATATTAGAGCCAGCTTTATTAGTTTGACAAGTGTAAGAACATGGTGTCTGGTAGAGTCTTATAGATTGATATGTAGACGTTTATCTTTTAGACGCTATAAGATATATTTAGGAAACCTTCTTATTTTGTTCCTTATCATTTGGATTTTCCATATCCTATATTCTAAATTGAGTTCCAGTCTTTTCTACACTGATTGTATGGAATAGATCCTGTGAGGCTAGGGATGCTGAGCTAGCATGCGAGGAGAGAGACTCGCCTAGGTATGAGTCATGGGTCATGGATGGGTTTGAGGTATAGGATAGGGATGAGGATATGCCCCTTCCATAGGTAGTACTAGGGGGATCTCCCTAGAGCCTAAGGGTGAGCATGCTAGAGATATGGGACCTACTTAGGTTCCATAAAGTATTACTACCTCGATCATAGAGGTTTTATTTATTTGTTTGTTGACTCGTTCGATGGGTGTTCCTTTGAGTGCACCTGGTATTCTCCCAGCTTTGAGTATTGTACCTCTATCTATGCCAGAGACAGATTATGGTATTCCTTTAATTTTGAGTGGCGTTCCTTCATTGGTATCTATACTGCTTATGGTATTCTTCAGGTTTTGAGTATTGTTCCTTTTTTTATGCTAGTATTCGTATATGGTATTTCAAGTCTAAGGGTTCAACTTTTATCTTTGTTTCCCTCTTAGGTAGGATTATATCCTGCTAGATTTATTATTTCTCTTGTTGTTTTGGGTCCAATTATGCCTTCTAAGGACTAGAAGATATTTGAAAGATTTACTCGCTTGGGGCCAACCAAGCTTATTGGTGCTATGGGCGAGAATGCCTATGAGTTCTTGATTGATTGCCAGGCGAAGTTATATAACCTTGGATCGCTCTAGTCGTGTGGAGTGCTTACACTACCTACTAGTTGAGAGATGTATCCAGAGATAGGTGGAGGTCACTTGTTAGTTGCAGACCTTTTAGTTTTCCAGAATTACTTGGGATCAATTTTCTTAGGCTGTATTGGACAAGTTTATGCCATACAATTTGAGGGATCATATGAGAGATGAGTTTTATCACTTAGAGTTGGCATTCATGAGTGTTTCCGAGTATGAGGCATATTTCCATACCTTGTCTAAATATTCTATTGCCAATATTACCACCGAGTCTTAAAAGATTTAGAAGTTTGTAAAGAGGTTGGATATTATGTTTCAGTTGGATACTGGCCAGATGGTGGTGTTAGAGGTATTATTTTGGAGTGTGGTAAATCTTGAAAAGATGATAAGGCTATTCTTCGATCTTCTCAAAGATACGCCAAGAGATAGAGCCACCAAGAAAAGTTCAGTGTTCACTTCCCTCAAGGCAAAGGTTTTAAAGGTTCCCATGGGTACCATGGTAGACCAATGCTGGCATCCTTGTAAGTTTTATGTAGTAGGTCTTTTAGTTCAGTGACTTAGGGTAGTCGAGCATCGTCTAAGGTAGTCATTCTAGCTCAACTATTGCTTCTCACAGTGAGTTAGGCCATAGAAATTACTATGTCTGTAATGAGTTTGTCCATATGGCCAAAGATTGCCCTATTGTGTTCTTAGGCCTAATCCTCTATTAACAGTGAGAGGTGACCCTCAGGGTTGTAAAAGTTCTACTAGAGATGTGGAAGGTCGGGTATGTTTCATTTGGGTTCTAAGAGAGTTATATCCTTTCTTTGGGCTCGTCGCTTAGTAGAGAGAGGATGTTTGTCTTATTTAGACTATATTTATGATACTAGTTTTGCTTCACCGCCTTTTTTGGAGTCTGTCTGTATTGTTCGTGAGTTCATAAATGTATTTCCTATTCATTTATCTGGTATGCATTCGGATTATGATATTGAATTTGTTATTGATATTAAGCTAGGTGACAAGCAATTTTTATTCCTCCTTATAAGATGGCTCAATGGCTTAAAGAAGTTGAAGGATCAGTTGCAGGAATTATTAGATAGGGGATTTATTTGACCTAATGTATCACCTTGGGGTGCACTCTATCTTATTTATTTAGAAAAAAGATGGTTTTTTGTGCATGTGTATTAATTATCGATATTTGATCAAGTTAACGATTAAGAATAAGTATCCTCATCCTCATATTGATGATATGTTTGATCAAATTTAGGGTGGTTTGATGTTTTCGAATATCTATTTGAGGGCCAGGTATCACTAGTTAAGGATTAGAGCTTTGGATATTTGAAAGTCACCCTTTCAAACTCGGTACAATCACTATGAGTTTTTGGCCATGTCTTTTGAATTAACCAGTGTGCCAGTCGTGTTCATGGAGTTAATGATTCGGGTATTTCAATTGTATCTTAACTCTTTTGTCATGGTATTTATAGATAATATCTTAGTTTTCACCAAGATTGAGGCTGACCATGAAGAGCATTTGCAGATTGTACTTTAGAAGTTGAGAGAAGAGAAATTGTATGCTAAGTTCTCCAAGTGCGAGTTTTGGTTGGAGTCCATCTTTTTCTTGGGTCATGAAGTGACCAAGGATGGTATCATGGTTAATTTGGCCAAAAATACGATGGTTCATGATTGGGATAGGACTACTTCTCCTACCAAGATTTGGAGTTTTATTGGTTTAGCAGACTATTATCGATTCTTTGTTGAGGGAAATTTATCTATTGCAGCTTTATTGACCAAGTTGACTCAGAAGAAGATTTCTTTTTAGTGGTCCAATAATTATGAGTCATGCTTTCAAAAGCTCAAGGATTTATTGACATTAACTCCTATCTTGACTTTAACTAAGGAGGGTATGGGCTTTACCATTTTTTATGATGCTTTGGGTATTGGATTAGGTATCATCTTGATATAGGAGGGTAAGGTAATTGTGTATGCTTCTCTCTAGTTGAAACCTCATGAGAAGTATTTCCCTACCCATGATTTGGAGTTGTGTGCGGTTGTATTTACCTTGAAGTTGTGGAGACTATTTGTATGGAGTCGGATGTGAGATCTTCTCGGATCATCGTAGCCTCCAGTATTTCTTCACCCAATGAGATCTTAATATAAGGCAGCATTGTTGGCTTGAGTTTCTTAAGTATTATAGCCTTACAGTTCTCTATTATCCGGATAAGGCTAATATGGTTACGAATGCCTTGAGCAGAAAGTTGACTGGTATGGTTAGCTTGGCGTATCTGTTGACTCAGAAGAGGCCTTTGTCCTTAGAGGTTCACTCCTTAGATAAATAGATGGTTAGGTTTGATATTTCAACACCTAGGTGTATTTTGGCATTTATGGAGGCTAGATCTTTCTTAATAAAGAAAATTCGGGCTCATCATTTGATGATATTGATTAAGAGTGATTTGGGATAAGGTGTTTAGTGGTGAGGCTAATGAAGCCTCACTTGACTCTGATGGTATTTTGAGGATTGAAGGCCAAGTTTATGTGCCGAGGGTGGGTGACTGAGTGAAGTGGATCTTAAAGAAGTCCCATAGTTCTAGGTTTTCCATTCATTTGGGAGAGACCAAGATGTATCATTATTTTTAACAATACTACTGGTAGGGTAGTATGAGGAAGGATGTAGCAGATTTTGTAGCTCATTGCCTATGTTATCAGCAGGTGAAGGCCGAGCATTTGAGGGTTGGTGGTTTGCTTCAGAGGTTACCCATTCTTGAGTGGAAGTGGGAATGGATCACTATGGACTTCGTAACTAGGTTGCCTCATATTTCTTATGATTCTAACAATGTTTGGGTCATCATGGATCAATTGACCAAATCTTCTTATTTCATCCCTATTTAGGTTTTCTTTCGTGTTAAAAGGTTAGCCCATATCTATGTTTGTGAGATAGTTTATCTCTATGGTGTAGCTGTGTATATTATGTCAAATAGAGGTTCAACTTTAATATCTAACTTCTGGAAGACCTTTTAGGTTGAGTTTGATGCCTCAATTGATCTTAGAATAACTTTTCACCCTCAGATCGATGATCATCGAAGTGAGATATTCATATTTTGGAGAATATGCTCTATCCTTGTGTTATGGACTTTATAGGTCAGTGGGTGAAACATTTAGCCTTGGTAGTGTTTGTGTATAGTAATAGCTAGCATTTTAGTATTGATATAGCACCTTTCAAGGCTCCATATCATAGGTATTATTGCTCACTAGTAGGTTGGTTTGAGGTTTTTGAGATTAGACCTTGAGGTGCGGACTTGGTTTATAAGTCTTTGGATAGAGTTTGGGTCAAGTAGGATAGATTCTAAGTGGCTCAGAGTAGGTAAAAGTGCTATATGGATCGTAGACTTCATGCCTTGAGATTTAGTATGGGTAATTCTTTGTGTTTCACCCATGAATTGCGTGATGAGTTTTGGGAATATGGGAAAGCTTATCCCCAGGTATATTGGGCCATTTGAGATTCTTCAGACTTTTGTGGATATAGCTTATGAGTTAGCATTACCCTAGATATTTCAGCTATTCATCCAGGTTTTCAAGTATGCATGTTGTGTCATTATATTTCGAATGATTCTCGTGTCATTCATTGGGACACATAGTAGTTAGTGACAGGTTGTCCTTTGTTAAGGAGCTAGTCTCCATTTTAGCCTAGGATGTCAGGCGATTGCATTCTAAAGATATTCAGTGGTTAAAGTCCAATAGAGACACTCATCTGTAGATAAGGCTACTTGGGAGGTCGAGTTCGACATGTGTTGTAATTATCCCTAACTTTTTGCCAATTTAGGTATTTCCCTTGCCTTTAGTTTGAGGACGAATAAGATTCTTAATGGTGGATATTATAAGGACTTAATTCTATGAATTTTTCCCTTATATGTGTTTTGATTATTTTACCTTTTCCCGTGGTTGTTATGTGTTGTTTATGAGGTGCAGGAATGGTTGGTATGATTCTTGATGTGACCCAAAATGATTTATGGGAGTTTGTGGTGTTTAGAGGTTAAAAAGGGCTTATAGTTGACTTTGGTCAACATTTTTTATTCTGAGTATTGGATAGCAAAACGAACCGCACCAGCAGATTTTGAAACATCAGTTTTTGGTTGATAGCAAAGTTAGATCAATTTTATGGCTTTAGGATCTCATTTTGATCCTTGGTTTAAAAATTTGAGAGTTTAGATTTTGGAGGTCAATTTTGTGAAAACAACCTCTTTTTGTTACCTGATGTCGCCATTGTGTTTGAAACATTAAATTTAAACTAGTAGCAAATTTTATTTTCCTTTATGAGATTCCAAATGAATCCTAACGGATTGATCAAAAACTTTGCAACTTAGGGAAGTTGTTGATCCCACTAATATCTGGTACAACTGTTTTAGCGGCCGAAGGACCACTGAAGTGAAATCTACTTTATCGGGCAGGGAACCACTTTAATAGACCATGCCAGTCATGGAAAGTACTACTAAAGAGGACTTTTGAACGCTTAAGCGGTAAGGGGTAACTTTAGTGGCCTCTCGCATATGGACTAGACCGCTATAACAGTCAATCTGCACTTAAGCGATGACCTCTTTGGCGGTCATAGCTGGACAAGTATAAAAATTTCTTTTCTTGATTTTCCTTTAATTTTAAGACTTTGAGCTTTGGGTTGAGAGGTTTTTGTATGATTTCTGCCATTTTTGAGCTTGCGTAAGCTCTAAATCACTAATTCAATTATTTTACTTTGATTATTGTTGTTTAAAACTCATTAAACTATGATTTCAAAATTGGAATTTGGGAATATTTTCTCAAAAATCCTAAATAGGAATTTCTTCGATTTAAGCCTCATTTTCACTCATTTTCATTTGGGTTTTCTCTTGTAGCTTTCTTTAATCATAGGTAATGTCTTTCTAAATAAAAATTTTGGTTTTACCCTTTAGTTTCTAAAACCCATTTAGGGGGTCCATTTTGACCCTGACTTGAAAGTGGACAATATGGGTATTATTGGATTTCTTTTAACGCAATTCTATATCTGTATGTGTTATTTAATTCTGAGACTTGTTTGAGATGGGAAAGCTTCGCATTGAAGGGCTTCAGGCTTAGATTTTGTCGTTGCACGGTATTTTATGGTTTAACTTTCTTCAGACTAGGATGGGTAGTTAATATCTATATAAATGCATGCTACAAGTATGGGTTTTAATCATGGAAATAAAATTATAACTGTTGTGTGCCCATGTGGGGGCTTATATTTTGGTGGTGGTGATTTGTGATGATATTTACTGTGTGTGGCCGGTGTGGAGGCCTTAACTAATATTATTAGCCTTGTGTATGCATTTGGCTGCTTTCTCATGATAGAAATACCTGAGTTGGGGTTAATGTGATACTATTGATATCTTACTTGAGTTTTTCACTCTAATGGTACATTGCTTATATGCATCATGGTTGGTTGATATATTAAGTAGATTCTAAGATCACGTGTACATTTATTGAATGGGTTTTGAGATCTTGATATTGATTTGGTTGTGAGCATTACATCCTCATATCATATATATATTCATAAGATAATGGTACCATTTTGGAAACACATATTTTTGATAGAAATGAAACAACCTTTATTAAACCCTTTGCCGCATCCCATGAGTTGGAGAAGAGATATAGATATTGAGATTAGGACTGAGTATTGATATAGTATAAGGGTTGCGAACCCCCCATGCTAACTAAAAGACCCGATGTTCGTGTATACGGATATTATGCGATAAACACAGTCATATCATCATCACTACATTTTATACATTATGCATCTTCAGTGTTGTACTTTTGTGCTTTATTCAATGCATATCTATTTTTGTTTCTTCTATGTACCTATTTTCTTGCTTATGTTCTATATTTAGAACTATTAGCAGAGATGATGTTAGCTACCGTTTGGGATATTTTCTAATTATAGATGACTTTCTCAAAGTATGTTGTAATGACCCTTCAGGTCATTTTTTGTATTTCTGATTATTTTTGCCGTTAGAGCTTTCCTATAGCTACCCCAAGTCATTTATGTCAAACTGGGAATAACAGTTCGGTTACTAGGCAATTTGTTTGACTTTTACAGCCAATTCCCTGTTTTGAAGTCTTTGTTGGTTCCAAATGGCCACTAGGTGAAAACTTTAGTAAAAAGACCTCGTATGCCAATTCTGATAGTATAACAGCTCCAAAACATTGATTTTAGGATAGGTAGGCTCTTGGTTTGGGTCACGAGTCACTCAAGCTCATTTTGACCTATTGGTCGAAAGGTTAAGAATATAAAAGTTGGGTATGAGACCCACTTTTAGTCGAAACGACCTCAGATGGAAATTTTGATTGCTCCATTGAGTCTGGAATGATAAATTTGATAAGGTATCTTAGTTCATTTACATATACAAGATTCCGTATGAATCCCGAGGGGTTGGCGAACAATTGGAAAATTCCAAGTCTCAACTATTTTGCTGCTCCCGTGGTCACGGGCCATGGGTCAAATTCGTTGTCTGGTAACCACCAAGTAAGTACCTCAATCGCGATTCAATATGTCATGACAGTGACTCACCAGGCATACACCAGATGCCGCGATCACGAGGGTCGGGTCATGATAGCAACTCTCGAGCACTTAGGAAAGGTATAAACACTCTATTTTTTGCCTGATTTTCCCATTTCTTCATCTATTCTAGAGAGAGTTAAACCCTATATTGATAAAGCTTAGGATTAGAGCTTGTGGATGATTTGGGGAGCTTGGATAATAGTTATTACATGTTTTCCTTCGAATTTGTGGTAAGGTTTCTTCATGTTTGTGGTTGATTTCCCCTTTTCTTGTTTAAAATTCCTAAAACTTAGTGACTTTATTTTAGCATCAATGTAGTTCAAATTTCATCCATTTTGATCTCCTTGAGCATAAGAAAATGTTGGGTTGGCTTCAGAAACACGATTTCCATAAGTGGGACCCACATGAGATTTTTTAGTTTTGGACTTAATGCACAATACTGCAATATGGGTATCATTATTCTTGTTGTGATGATTAAATCATGATTTTGATAGCGTGGAACCTTGTGGGAGATTCTCAAAAGGGAAAGTCGGTGATTTAGTGGATTCTTCAAGCTTTCTTCGACGTCCAGGTAGGCTAGGCTTTACCCTCATTATAGATTGAGCTAGTTCACAGTATGTTTATCATGTCAGATTTGGGATGGATTTTAGGTATTGTTAATGTGATTGGAAATACTTGGGATAGTTGGACTGTTAGGCGATCTGAAAACCAAAATTTAGGCATAAATGACTTAGTTGCTCATGCTCTAGGTAACATTTCTATCATAGGGTTGAATTGTGGCTTAGTTAACATCTAAAAGTGGATTCAGATATCTTATCCTAGTCCGGGGTAGAATTTTCCTTAAAATTGTACTTCGGGAATCTAGAAGTAGGCTTTCGACCCACCTTAGTCCAAGATTTGTATTAATCCTTGTATCCTTTTATACGCTCATTATGTACTTAGAAAATGCTTACTAAGCTAATCTTGAGAATATTTGGCACTTGATGGTTGTGATGGGTTGATTTTGAGAGATGATGCTTAATGATTATGATATTGATTATCTATACCCAGTGCGAGTCTGGAGGATGATTATGATATTGATGCTATATTTATCGATTCGAGTTCGTCTATTGATTATATTTACTGGTTCTAGTTTGGATATACATTATATATATAAAAAAATCCCCAGTTTGGAATGCGTTATTGGGGTATATTGTTGATAATATGGTTACCGGTTCAAGTTTGAAGGTGGAAAATGGTATAGTGTGATATGAAATGGATGGATTTTAATTGTAACATGAGAGTTGATAAATGACGATGGTTCGACTTATGGCTTTCTTGATTGTACTCTCCAGGTTTAATGGGGCTAGCGTTGGGTTATTTACTTTTCTGAACTTATTGGCTTATGGGAGGAAAATTTGTAGTTATAATCGCACGTGTTTGATTCTTTGTGTTATGTTATTATTCTGGTCATTTACTTGTTCATGTAAAGCAGTCATTATATATATATATATATATATATATATATATATATATATATATATATATTCCTAGTTCAGAATCTGTTATTAGAGTATATTGTTGATAATATGGTTATCGGTTCAAGTTTGAAGGTGGAAAATAGTATAGGGTGACATGAAATGGTTGGATTTTAATTGTAACATGAGAGATGATAAATGTGGTTCGGATTATGCTTTTCTTGATTGTACTCTCCAGGCTTATGGGGGCTAGCATTGGGTTATTTACTTTCTTGCACTTATTGGCTTATGGGGGGGATTTGTAGTTATAATCGCACGTGTTGGATTCTTTATGTTATGTTATTATTCCAGTTATTTACTTATTCATGTAAAGTGATGTTGGAGTTAATTCAGGTTTTCCTCTACCTTGACTTAGTTATATTAACTTGCAGTTTATCGTATTTTTATCATGATTTAGCTCAGTTGGCCGATGATGCCTAATAAGTACCTGTGGTTTTGGTACTCATACTACACTTTTGTACTTTTTGGTGTAGATCTGAGTACTAGTTACCGTCGTTGATTCGTCGATCATGCTATGTTGGATTCTGGAGATAGGGTGAGCTCTAGAGTTGGAGTTGCTCATTTTATTCTATCTTATTTATGTCTAGCCTTTTTCTTCAAGACAAATTGTATTGACTATTTTAGAATTTGCGTTGTATTTGTAATAGCTCTTGTACTGGCTCTACCAGGTCGTGGGAATTTTACCTGTATTGTTGGCTATCTTTTATCTATTTCCATTGCCTTACTTATTCATAAGTTGCAATTGTTTTTTTTTGCTCTTTTTGGGCATTTCCACCAAGTTAACCCATTGCATTTAGCTTTGAATTACGGTTCGACTTACCCATTATCGGGATAAAGTGGGTCCCATCATGATTCCTAAATTGGGTCATGACATACATATATATGTAGTTAGCCTATGATACCTACTAAGTGCATGTATACCATACTAAACCCTACTGTGCCATTTTGATGCAGATTTAGGTATGATCGCACCATGCGCTTGCTGAGACCCTGCACTTATCTTTTACACTTCAAGGTATTGGCCGCTCTATACCTTCAGAGTCGACCTTAGATCTCCTTCTATCCAATTTATGTCATTTGGATTTTCAATTCTATTTTAGACTGTGTGTTGTATTTAGATTGTTCTTACATTGTGACATCAGATTTTTGGATGGTTTATGATATCTTTGTTAATTAGAATTTTGCTATTATTGTACATCTATGGTCCGACTAGACTCTAGCAGTCCCTCCTTGAGATATTATGTTATTATTTTCTTATAAATATCAGTTTGTGTGATTGGCATACATATTAAGGGTTAACCGCGATAAGCGCTATCATGACCTTAGTTTTTGGGTCATGACATAGAATTTAACCTTATGTTGGGTGGCAAAATGAGGCTCCGACATCAAATTTTTGGCCATAAACTATCTCCTTGTACCCGACTTCTATATAACTCATACACAGTGGGAAAAATAGTAGTTTGGTGAAAAGGAACTGATATTGTGTATGGTGTGAACTTGTCCTGAATAAGTATTTTTAGCGGGTATTTATAATACAAAAAATTGAAGAATTTGGATTTGAAATTCGAATGTGAAATAGGACAAAGGGAACAACCCATGAAAATTAGGGTGAAATCCAAAAAAAATAGGAAATGAAATAACCTTTTCAGACATTAGGAGCGACCTTTGAGCGGTTGGAGTTTGAATTTGTGGTGAGAATTAAAGTAGGAAAGCAAAAAGAAAGAATCTTTGTTGCATCAATATTTCTGTGATAGAGGTGACGTGGGTGGAATGACTTTGTGACATTGTTGTTTCCGAATTTGGAGGTGGAGATGAGAGAAGAACAAGAGAAGGGGAAGATCTAGGGTTTATTTTGGGCAAATAGAGAAAGGGAAACGTCGATGAATATTTTGGTGGGGAAAGGGAAAGGACATATTTTGGTGAGAGTAAAGAGCATTTGGGGAGTTGCAATTGTTACATATACATGTACATATACATACCTACCTATATATATATATACATACATACATATATACATATACACATATATATATATATATAAGAGAGAGAGAGAAGAAAAGGGTTGATTAATTCATAACCATTAGATCAAATTGGAAGGCCAAGATTAAATATAAGAAAGCACAATCCATGTGATGCCTACGTGGCTCACACGAATTTGGTAGTTTTGAGGACTGGGATTGCCTGATATTATTGCTCGAAATTCAAAATTTTAATAATAGCTAATTCCTATACAAAATAGCCATTAGTAATCAATTTGAAAATAATTACTTTACAAAATTAAGCTTATTTGTAAAATTTGACATGATTAAAATAAGATGATTTAATAATTTTTTAATTAATTGAGCTCGAAATTTGGACAATTGTAAAAGATATTTAAAAATGAAAATTATGGTTAATCAAAAATTGGTTTATCCATAAGAATATTTATTAGGCATACAAAACATGAGATAAACATTTGATATATTTTAAATATTCCAAATTTTTAAAAGTAACAGTAATGATATATTTTGCCAAATGTATTGGAAAAAACTATCAAATTATTTTTTTATTTATAAAAAATATTTATATTCATATAATAAAATCTTAAAATTTATTTAAAATATGGAGAGGCAAAATTGATTGTCAACAACGGCAACACCAGTTGGAGGTGCAGGTCTACCTTTAATGTCGGGTTAGGTTATTCAACAGGTTTGGCTTTTCTTAGTGGGTTGGTTGGTCGTGGAGCAACCCCAATTGTGCTAAACTTTTAGGTTTCAGGTTCTCATCCCAGTGCTACATTTGATCCCAAAATGGAAGAGGCTTTGGGTAGTAAAGCATATCACCATCATGTGTTAAGCCCAGTTATGACTGAAAACGAGCATGAGTTGTTGACTAAGTTTCTGAAAATAAAGCCTTTTTCATTTCATGGTATTAAGACTGAGGATTGAATGAGTTTATCACTAATTTCTATGAGAGACTTCACAAGTTGGGGATTGTGTAATAGCATGGTGTTGAGTTCATGACTTTCCAACTGGAAGGGAATGCCAAGCAGTGGTGGAGGGCCTATGTATATTGTTGGTCATCAGTTTTTCCTCCATTGGCTTGGGCTTAATTTCATGCCTTATTTTTGGAGAAGTATGTACCTCGTACTCTTTGTGACCACACGAGTAATGAGTTTCTTGCCCTTAAATCGAAGTATGTCAATTGTGATTTATGGGGCTAAGTTCCATGCTTTGTCTCGCTATGCTCCCCCAATGTTGGGCACTGAAGAGGAGAGGATCCAGTTATATGTTAAAGGTTTGGACACCGATCTTCAGGTTTTTTCTGTTCACATGACTTCTACAGGAAAGAGCTTCAATGATATATCTAATTTTGTAAAAAAGTGATACATTTCAAAATCGGGCCATATCGTATGGGCACCTCAAGCCCACATGAATCGGAGGTCGCCTGATAACCCATCACAATCATCACATCAATCACATGGGTCAGGTGTATCCCGACCAGATAATGAGATAGCGGAAAACATACTACAAGTCATAACTTAAGCATGTCTTAGCACTTCATTAGATTCATCAACTAACCAATGTACCCAAGTCCACAGTCATCCACATCTCTATACAACTGAAGTTTAGGAATGTATATGTCGGGACAAGCCCCCAACAATAGCCAGACCAAGTTAAAATGAGACTAAGTCTAAAGATAGGGGACCAAGAATGAATGTCTTACAAAATAAGAAAGCTCACCACTTCGTAGTCAATGCACGAACTGCTTTGATCACCTAATTACTGTACAGGAAGAGGAGATGATACTTCGACCCCTATGTCGTATGGGGACATAGCGTCCGGAGACGGTTAGAGGTTGGAACGCTAGCATGTAACTCAAGGATAAGGATAAATAGCATCATTATTCAACAACAAGTCAATATATATTATATCCAATCATATTCATAACCGTATCCATACATATAGACATATCACATGCTAGCCAAGGGGACAGGTCTTATCAACACTTAGGAAGCACTCATTCATCATGCAAGCAATGGAGAACTCCAACCGTCCATACTCATAGATTCTTGCATTTCTTATTAGGTATAGAATTTTAACCATACTCATATATCATCAAGTAAGGGATTCTAAACACATACACACCCATTTAAGTGAGAGACTCTAACCACATACTCACACATTAGGCAAGGGACTCTAACCTCATGTCATGTTAGATAGGGGACCCTAACCCCAAGTCAATTCATTTGGTGCAGCAATTCAACCTCATAATATCTCATTATGCAAGGGACTTTAACCATAAGCTATCACGACTCTCATTAGTCGACATTGGGACTCTAACCCGTTGTCCATGCATCCACATTTATTCAATTCTACGTATAAGGACTTTTAACTTATTTAGCCAATTCAACACCATACTTGACCATATGGTCTTCATTGGAGCCTCCATTACTCAACCATTTCTATAGGCCAATGCCTTAATTCAACTCATCATACAATTCAAACTATGGTCCTCAAGACCCTTACAAGCCATTCACCCTTCATTAGCAATTCTATACCACAATTTAGTCCAACACACAATTCAAGTTCATTTTCATGTTTGTGGCTTTAACCCCCTTCTTATTCATCAAAATATCAAGGTCATAAATTACGCAATACGTGGCTTATTTTATTCTCACGGTATGAATTATCAAGCATTCATACATATTGGGCCATTTCCCTAGTTCAAAGTATCATCATCTTATAACTAGACATCTCACTTAGACATTTACACAAACACCTTATGTGTATACCTTCAACAAGGCTATTTTTATGGTGGAAACATCAAGATTAGGTTTACTCATGAACAACATGCTAAACCATATACAACAAGCATTCACATGTACAAGTCATCATCAATAACATGTTAAAACACAATTCTAAGCAAGAATTATAACTATTCATCATTAAGCAACAAAACCTTTTTCATTTGATTTTAAAACCACCATGTACACTTACTAATCCAAGTATAAAATACATGGGTTTAAAGTTATTTTTCAAGGGGAAAAGGTACATGCCTTAAACAAGATGAATCACCAAGAATATTGACTCCCCTTTGCCCCTTGAAGACCACTCTTGAAACCCTAGCCTCCAATTCTTTAAAGATTAGTTTGAGAGAGTGTTTAGGGTGTTTGATCCATCAAAATTGATGTTTAGGAGTCTACACACATTATATACTGGGAGGGCTTAGAGTTTTAGACATGGGAATGAATACAAGGCCCTTAGTTAAAAGATGAAAATTGACCTTGTCCAGGGGTATGACTCACCATACGACTCATCTAAGTAGTCGTACCCTAGGATACGAGTGGTATCCTAACTCATACTTTAGGCTTCTCCTAGGTCACACACATTGTTAAGGGTAAGACCATGCATCTTTGATTCGTATCCAAAGAGTAAGATGCACCCCTAGCTCGTACACAACAACCGTACTCAAAACAGTCACTCCAAGCTAAGACCTTACCCCATACGACTCACCTAGGTACAACTCATACCCTTAGGTATGATTGAGAGGAGGGTAACTCATACCTAGGATAGTGAGTGACCCTCACTATACTACCTAGGATACAAGCGGGGAGGAGAAAAAAGATACGACTCATATCCCAGGGGTATGACTCAAGCCCCTAGTTGTACCTACCCTAGTGATACCAAAAGATGAAGTTTTCCAATGGTTCTAAGTCTAGGTGTTTCAACTCTCCCCCACTTAGATCATTCGTCCTCGAATGAGGGGTAAGGCAAGTAATAAACACAAGCCAACACATTATCATATATCAAAACCTACTTCAAACAAGTTAGTTCATGCACACAACAAGGATATAACACACATCATACTCATTATCTATCAATCATTCACGTCATCGTCTTTGGGACTCAAACCCATTATTTATCAAGACACTTTGTTCATTTCAAAGCTTAGGGAATTAAACCCTTGCTTATCAAAACTTACTAATTTCACAACTTAGGGACTTCAACCCATCAACTTATCAAGGATACTTACTCAATTCAAGGATTAGGGACTCGAAACCATCATCTACAAAAGGCATGAATCAACTCAAGATGCTAGGGACTTAAACCCATCACAATAAGACACACAAACTTCAAAGCATTAGGAACTTGAACTCATGCTATAACAAAACACAAATCACTCAACATGTTGTGGACTTTAACCCACTTTCTATCAAAAACATAAATCAAAGAAGGAGATCAACACATACCTCCATCCCAAGTTTTTAGAATAGGAAACAAATGGGGATACCTGGACTTCATGTACTCTTCTGCATCCCAAGTGGCTTCCTCAAAATTTTGGCTCCTCTATAGAACCTTCATCGAAGCCACCTCTTTCGTTCGCAACCGGCAAACTTGCTGATCCAAGTCCTCACCGGGATCTCCTCATTAGACAAGGAGTCTAAAATATCAATATCCCTCAAGGGAATGACCAATGAAGGATCACCCACACATTTTTGCAACATAGAGACATGGAAAATTGGGTGAATGGAGTTCATACTAGAAGGAAACTCCAACTCAAAGGCAACATTGTCCACCCTCTTCACAATCAAGTAGAGACCAACATATCGGAGACTAAGCTTCCTTTTTTTACCAAATCATATCACTCCATTCTAGGGAGACACTTTTATGAATACCCAATCGCCAACACTAAACTTTAAGTCCCTACGCCTCACATCCACATAGGATTTTTGGTGACTTTGAGCGGTTTTCAACCTATCATGAATTGTCTTTACCTTCTTTACAGCTTGATGAACTAGGTCAGGGCCAAGCAACTTACCCTCACCAACCTCATACTACCTAATAAGAGATCAACATCTCCTACCATATAATGTCTCAAAGGCTTCATGCTAGAGTGGTAACTATTACTATAGGTAAACTCAATCAAAGGTAAGTGGTCATACCAATTACGACCGTAATCAATCCCATAAGCCCGTAATATATTCTCTAATATTTGGATGGTCCTTTCTGCTTGTCCATCCATTTGCAGGTGGAACGCAGTACTAAGGCACACTCTAGTACCCAAACCCTTTTAGAACAACTTCTAAAAGTGGGATGAAAATAGAGGACCAAGATCCAAAATGATAGAGATCGGAGAACCATGCAACTTTATGATCTCCGCAAGATACAACTTAGCATAATCTTCCGCCAAGAAATTAGTGCTTATAGGCAAAAAGTGAGCGGACTTGGTCATTCAATCAATAATGACCCAAATAGAATCACATTGATTTTGGGATCTATGAAGATCGGTAATGAAATCCATATTAATTTCCTCCTACTTTTGTTTGGGCAATGGGATATCTTGATACAAGCCTCCGAGCCTCATGTGCTCAACTTTGACTTGTTGACACACCATACACTTGGCCATATAACTAGCCACATCACGCTTTATATTACCCCACCAATAAAACTCTCTAATATCATGATACATCTTGGCGAAATTGAGATGAATGGCATAACGGGGTCCATGAGCATCGGCCATGATCCTTTCCCTCAATCCATCAACGTCGGGAACACATAGCCTATTTTGGTATCTCAAGATACCATTACCACCAATCACAAAGTCCACAACCTTTTATTAACCGACATTACTCTTGATCTTCATCAAGTTGGGGTCCAATGCTTGCTTTTTCTTTATCCCAACAACAAGAGACGACTGAGATACAAAAGCATAAATACACAACCATCCTTGGACTCCGCAAGTCAAACTCTAAGATTAGCTTAACAATGAATGTATTTCACCAATTCTCACTTATCCTCATCTACATGGGCCGAACTCTCAATGGATAATCTACTAAGAGCATCGGCAACCACGTTTACCTTACCGGGATGGTAATGAAGACTCATATCATAGTCTTTCAACAACTTGAGCTACCTTCTTTTCCAGAGATTAAACACATTTTGGGTAAACACATATTAGAGGCTCTTATGATCAAAAAAGATTTCAACATGAACCCCAAATAGAAAATGCTGCCAAATTTTTAATGCAAAAACCACGGCTAACAACTCTAGGTCATGAGTAGGGTAGTTCTTCTTATGAACTTTCAATTGCTTAGAAGCATAGGCCACCACCCTACCATGTTTCATCAACACACAACCAAGACCAACACGAAAAGCATCACAATAAACCACAAAACCATCACTACCCTCGGGCAATGTTAAAACTGAAGCTGAATCAAGTTATTTTTTAATTTCTCAAAACTACCCTCACATGCATCGAACCACAAGAACTTGACCTTCTTTTGGGTCAATTTGGTAAACAAGGTAACTATAGTAGAGAAACTCTTCACAAATCTTCAATGGCAATTTGCTAGCCACAAGAAGCTCCGAATATCAATTGGAGTCGTAGGTCTAGGCCACTTCTTAACCACCATAATTTTTGGGGATCTACCATGATCCCTTCACTAGAGATAACATGACCTAGAAAAGCTAAGTCTTTCAATCAAAACTCACACTTGGAGAACTTGGCATTAAAATGATGATCCTTCAAAGTTTCCAACACGGCACGGAGGTGATCTACATGATCTGCCTCACTCTTAGAATACACTAAGATATATCAATGAAGAAAATGACAGACATGTCCAAGAATGGATGGAATACCCTATTCATCAAGTCCATGAATATCGTTGGGGCATTAGTCAAACCAAAAGATATGACAAGAGACTCAGTAACCATACTGGGTTCTAAAGGCGGTTTTAGGGTTATTCGCATCTCTAATCTTATGCTGATGATAACCCAATCTAAGATAAATCTTAGAGAAACACTTCACAACCTGAAGTTGATCAAACAAATCATCGATCCTAGGAAGAGGATAGTTATTTTTATGGTCACTTTATTTAACTAACGATACTACCACCAAAAGTTTGAGTACTCAAAAGCAAAGGCAGCTGAGCTTACACTAGAGATACTACCACCACTGTTCCCTCAGAGGCTTAAAAAGGCTAAAGAGGATACAGGCTTTAAAAAGTTCTTTGACACATTCAGAGAACTTCATATTAACCTTTGCTTGTTTGATATTTTATAGGAAATGACTAAATATGCTAAATACTTGAAGGATTTGGTGACCAATAAGATAAATCTGGATGACATTGATATGGTAGCACTTACTAAGGAGTGCGGTTTAGTGGTGATGATCAAGGTGCCCAAGAAGCTCAAGGACCCTAAAAG
This sequence comes from Capsicum annuum, assembly GCF_002878395.1. Lineage (NCBI taxonomy): Eukaryota > Viridiplantae > Streptophyta > Magnoliopsida > Solanales > Solanaceae > Capsicum > Capsicum annuum. The sequence goes on along the minus strand of NC_061121.1, from coordinate 187,686,834 downwards.
TTTTACCCTTCCCATACAAATTAGTAAAAGTGATGCGGTTCATGATTTGAGTAATTTAAGGAGAGAATAAATTTGATTCCTTTTTCAATGATAATACCTTTTGATTGAAAAAATTGAGACCATTTTTAATGGTGCTCCAAATGGCGGACATAACAAAAATAGTTCCCAAAGAAATCATAGAAAATGTGCTCATTAAGTTTGGTAAGTTCAATATTCCTATTGAATTTATTGTTCTTGATTATGATACAGATGATAGGGTACCAATCATACTAGGACGTCCATTCATAGAAACCAGAAGAGCACTGATATATGTAAGAGTGGGCACTCTCAAAATAAGATTGAATAATTAAAGGTGGTCTTCAGAGTGTACAAAGCACTCAATAAACCCTCACATTACAAAGATTTGTTTATGATCACGGTTAATAAAAAAAGATAAGTGTAGGGTGGAGGAGTGCAAGCATCTATTAGCCTCTTTAGACTCTCTCATGGAGTTGTCTAAATTAAAAATTAAGCTTGAAGTTGAGAAACTAAAAAAGGAGCCTGAAAAAGAAAGTGTAGAAAAATCTTTAGATCATGATAGTAAGCACTCAAAAGGTCAAAAAGGGATAGAAGATGGGATCTGAGAAGGAACAAAAGGATAAGAGACTATGATTGAGAGTTATAATGTGAGTTGTACCACAAAAGTAAATCAGGCGCTACTTGGGAGGCAACCCAAGTTAAGGTAGGTATCTTATTTTCTAGTTTTTCCTTAATATTACCTCTAGTTTTGTTTCTGTTTGGTGTCAATGGGTTGAAGAGAGGTCTGGTCACCAGAGATCTTAGCTTAGGAGCATGGCAAAAACTTAATGTAGGGTCATCTTGGACTCCTTGATAATTAGGATGCTACTAGCTAGGCTTAGAGGCCTCTAGGGTAGTTTTATCCTTATTTATAATTTATACTTTAGGAACAAAGTATGATTTTAAGTGTGAGGTGGGAAATCTTCCAATTATTTAGGATGAAGTGTTGTTATAGGATTTTTATTTTTATTTATTTGCTAGTTTTTGACTAATATACAAAATTACAAATTTTTTAAGCTTTGTTTCTTTTTAGTTTTTGTTAGGTTCTATCTAGTAGAAGCACACTTCACCCACCCTTTGGTTTTTATTTTTGATTCTTTTCCCGGGGGTGCCCTTTAAACCCAGTATTCTTTTTTTATTTTTAGGAGATTTAAAATTTTTGTCATTAGGAATAAATAAGATATTCTTGCTAAGAGCTATGTATGATCACATGATGCAAGTTGGTTTCAAATGTGAAAACATGTGTAGTGAGTTGAATGACTATTTTGAGACACCTAGGCTCATTTAGATGACTCTTATGCATGTTGGCTTAATTTTGAATTCTTGCTATTAATTGGTTAAGAGTATATAGAGATCTTATTTAATTTGAGCATGTGTCATGTGTGAGTGAGGTATTTTGTTATATTTCATGTTGTATATTGACGTCTAGAACTTTCCTAGTGTATATCCAAAGCAAAATAAAAAATATTGGGTTTAAGAGATGATGTAGGCAATTCTTTGATAGCCATGTTTTATACCCTCTTTATCTATCATTTTTGTATGATCTTAGTTAGCCCCATTGAACCTTTATCTATTCTTTGGTACTCTCATTTTTATCTTATTCCCTTTCTTTCAGTTGACCATAGTTTAATCCAAAACTCCTAAATGCTTTAGTTGAAAGATTGAGATTTTAAGGTGTATAGAATTGAAGAAGAAAAAACTGAAAGTGAAACCCCAATAAAATAACTATTGGTGTGTTAAGAAGTTCATCTATTGTAGTTGGGAGAAATATAATGAAAAAAAAAAATAATCAAAGTGAATCATGTGTTGAAAGAAAATACTCTCTACTTAAGATGTGTGAACATGCTTAAGGATGTGGGGCAAAACAAAACATAGGTAGGAAGATAAGAGTGGTGAAAAATTGGTTGGTTAGAGAGGAGTCTAATATAATTTGTGACGTATAAAAGAGATTAGGGAAGATAGTCACTACTACTGACCAGAATAGTTCCTAACCATCCCTAAGCCTACATTACAACCATTAAATAACTACTTGATCTTGAGCCTTACTATTAGGATATTAGTAGAGTACTATATTAAGGTAAAGCTTATGGTTCATCTTATGTGACAAGTTCCTGGTGAGAGTGAGTGAAATCTGATTCTTATACACATTCTTGTGATGAATTACATATATATATATATATATAAATAAAAGTGAATATGGGTGACTCTCTTGTGGTGAGGCACATGTTTGATGATGGTTAGATGATTTATATAATCTCTTTAATGAGTACTATGCATGAGTTTGCCAACTTGATAAAGTCAATTCTTGAGATTAGAATGTTTTGAAGTAGTATTCATGATTTTTCAATTGTAACATGACATGCCTGATTGGAACTTGCTATTCATGTGGTCATCATATTTTTAGATTGAGTGTTTTAGTTGTAGTAGTGAATTTGGAATCTTCGTTTATGATGCTTGATGCAAATGATTTTTTCAAGGAAGAACAATGCTTTAATTGTGGGGTGATGATCTTAGGCATATTTATACTTCTAAGTGTCATTATCTATGCGCGTTTAGCTTAGTTTTGAGGATTAATTAATGCGATTAATGAGGTATTAAAGGCGTAATTGTGTATTTATTTGTTAATTATATTTTTAGAGTTTTTAAGTTACATTTGAAGCAGGTCAAGAGACAAAAATATCAAATAGAGTTTAGACGAGAAACTAGTTGATCAAATAGAGTTTAGACGAGAAAACAAGTTGTACTAGCTTGAGCTATGCTTGGTTCTAGTTTACTTTGATGAACTCTATCATGTTGTATGAACTAATTCTTGTTATATTATGTTTTAGGAGACCATTTAAGGTGTTTTTAAGCAAATTTAATCCTACAAACAATTCCTAAGAAGTGGGGAAGCAAGGAGCAAATGTACTCCCAGATAGGAGCCAACCGGAAGTGAATCCTCTCCTTTGTGGGAGTGCCTTGCGCCCGCACCCCCAAATTATAGCTATGAGGTATGCACCACACCCATTAATGAGACTATTCACTACCTTAACCACTCTTTGTGTGGGCTTCTCACATCTAAAGGCTAGCCTTAGGCCATAAGCGCGAGGGAACTCTCGAGCGTCCAAAAGTGATTTTTAAGCCTTTTAAGTGAGGGGCAATATTTTCAATGCATATATTTTGTGTTGGGATATCCATGGACGAATTAAAACACTATAAAAGGAGAACTTAGTCATAATTTCATTCCATCTTTGGCGCAATACACGAATTGGAGAGGAAATAAGACATCAAGGGGCTCGAACTAGGGTTCATAGTTCTTTAACTTTATTTACTTGTATTTTTAATGTATGAACTCATCTATAGTGATACATGGTAAGAATATGAGTGTCTAAGAACCCTAATTCTAGGGTTGAGGATACAAACATTAGTGTGTAATTATGATTTGATTGTTGGTTCATATGTTTATCAAGTCATGCGATTGTTCTTACATTCTTATTTTACTATTCTAAATCGTTATGTTATTTTACTATATCAAACCATCATGAACTTTAGGATAAATCTAAGTCTAAAATCAAATTGGTCATAGGAGTGGAGGGATGGAATGATGAATGTAAGGAGTGTGGATCATGCTTTTAATTATTAGAAATTAATTATTAAAGGATGATTTACGGTTAGGATAGAGATATACCTAAACTCCCCACTTGGTTAATGAAATGGGATGATATCCTAATGCACCCAAATAAAAGACTCACATGCCTACTCAATGATGTAGTTGTAATACCCATGTCTTTTTCTTAGCTTGAAATCATCTCAAGGATGTCAGAACTTTCTTTGAAATACGAAACCATTTTTTCACGTGGTATTTTTATGATTATCACTTTCCATCACGTGATAAATTAAATAAGCTTTCCATCGATACCAATTTTATCAAAATCTAGTATCGGGAGAAGAAGTTATGGACGTCTTACTCAGAGCTGTCAGAATCGCCCAGGTGTGACGGCCAGGTTGATGAACCGTCAATCTAGAGACGAACCGTCGCAGCCAAGGCAGTGGGTCAACCTTCTAGTCCACCTACAATAGTTGAAATGATAAACCATCAACCCAGCGATGGACCATCGCATGAGTCGTCACTACCTAGGCAGTGAGACCCTATTCTGGTCCACCTACGATGGTCGAAACAATGGACCATCGACCCAGCGATAGGCCATCGACCCAGTGACGGACCATCGCACGAGCCATCACAGGTTCTGTTCAATGAATTTTCAAGTTATTTTAAAGGAGCTTTTTGGTCTTTTGCTACCCGTTTATATACCTAGTTAAATCCGGCCAGAAATCACATTCTCATTATAATTTCACAACAAATATTAGGGTTTCTCTCTAACCTTAATCTCCAAGAACAAAATCCAATCTTCTTCAAGAACTAAGGGATTTTCCAATTCTTTAAGTTCAAGAACATCAAGAACCTTAACCTAGGTATGCATAGTGTTCATTCATGGACTCCTTTCGTCCATGAAGCCCAAGAATACCTTTTCTAAATTCAAGTTATGGATTTTCTTATGAATTTCATGATTTGGCTGATCTTGTTCATGTTGATAATGAGTAATTGAATTGTATTCCATGAATGAGTGCTAAATTCCATATGGGTTGATTTGTATAGGTATAGATTCATTAAATCCTATAACTAAACCCCTGAATGATTAAATTAGAATTGAATCATGATAGTTAATTGTTGTATAATGTTGTTTACACATTCTAAGCCTACCATGTATTTGATTAAATGCCTAGATGAAGGAAAAGTGTCTAATTAGCACGATATCACAAAATCCCCATATATGTACAAGCTTATGCCTATCACATGTTTGATGAAATGCTTCAGTAAATGTATTATGATGATTATTATATATTCAAGCTAGTCATGCTTTGTTTGTTTCCTCCTATCGAGTCCTGGGGGTACTTGTACCCGAAACATTAGTTGTGTGCCTAGATCCATGTCATGTTTTCACAATACTCTCAGTCAAGCTATAAATCCTTAGACTTCAGACAGTGTTATGACTCAAGAAAATCTCAATGATCTCATGAACTTAGTCAGTTGTCAGATATCAGTAGTATTCCATCAGTCAATAGAATTTAGTAATTCAACTCATGTTCAGCTCAGTAAATCATGTTCAGTTTCCATTCATATAGGAGTAAAAATTATTACTGAGTAAACCCAAGGATGGGTACACATACTATCAGATGAGGGTGTGATCCTTAGTAGTCATCCTTCCATTCCAGAACTATGTAGCCAGCATAGGTTGAGACATCAACACTGTCGATAAGGGTTGATGAGGTGGATAAGTACTAACAGATAAGGGCCTCACTGTTTTCGTATAGGGGACACTATAAGATGAGGGCCACCCACAGCTTGTCCTAACCAATGGTGGGGTATTGACACCCTTCCAAATAGGGTTACAAATTAGACCCCAACTCAGCCATAATGGCATATCAAGGGCATGTCGGTTAGATAACTACTTCCCACAGTTTCATGTTACAGAACTAGAATAGTCAAATACATTCAATCAGTCTCAGTAATAGAACTAAGATAGTTCTTCATAATTCAGGACTGCCAGATACAGTCAACTTAGATACAGTTCGAAACTCAGATAATTCCATCAGATTCAGGACTATCAGATACAGTCACTCATGTTATCAGTTATTAACATGTCAGGCTATCAGTATTCAGACCCATTAATTATGTTATCACGTTGTCAGTTATAGTTACATATTTTGCATGCATTCTAACTTTATGTTAGACAGTCAGTTAGCATTAACCATGCATGTGAACTCTTGCATATAGCCTACCTCACATGTATACTCAGTACATTCCATTGTACTAACGCATTTGCGCTATGGTGCTTTATTTTTATGATACACCATAGGTTCAGAGATATGAGTTCTAGATCAGCAGTAGATTTCAGTTCAGCAGTCAGAGTCCGGAGTGAGTCCTCATCCTTTGAGGGCATGATTATTTCTTTACTATCTCATTGATTAGCTTATTAGTTGGAGTTAGTTAGGGACATGTCCCATCAACTCCTTATTCAGATTATTTAGACATTAGAGGCTTTCAAACTAGATGCAGACTATCTTGTTTTAGTTTTTAGTATTTTTTGTTTTGTTTTAGGTATTTTATTACCCTACTTCGATGTTTTATTATTCAAATTTAGTTCAGTATTGAACCTTATGGCCTTTCAGTGCATGTTTCCACATTATCATGTTATATTATGCAGTGTACAGGTACAGATATCAGTCATGGATTAACTTGTGGTCCTTCGGGGTCATGAGCACCGTGTAGCATTTCGAGCACCAGGTTTGGGGTGCTATAAACTTGGTATCATAGCCAGGTTCAATTGAGTCCTAGGAAGTCTGAAAGTCGTATCTAGTAAAGTCTTGTACATGGGTGTGTTACGCGCCACATTTATGTGCAAGAGGCTATATGATGTTTTAAGAACAGTTTCCCTTCTTTCAGAATTCATGACATGCCAGTGAGCATAATCTTAAGTCAATCTCTCAGTCTAATTTATTTCTTTCTTTTCTCTACAGAAGATACCTCTTAAAAGAAGAAAACAAAGTTAGTTAGCCCCTCAGCCCAAAGAACCTTTGGGCGATCATGTTTCTTATATAGAGTTCAGGGCTGCATTCACCACTCTTGATCAATCAGTTTTCGCTCAGAATGAACGGCCAACAGTTATTTTAGCCAATTCAGTGGCCAACTCAGCTGCAGCTAGAATTTGGGACTTCACCTGAATGAATCCTCTAACCTTTCTTGATTCTAAAGTAGATGAAGACCCTCAGGAATTCACTGATCAGGTTCAGACGGTAACAGACATCATGGGGGTGACTACTGTTGAGAGTGCTGAGCTAGCTGCATATCAGTTACAGGATATGGCTCATACTTAGTTCAAATAGTGAAAGTCAGAGAGGTCAGATAATGCAGCTCTAATAGAGTGGGAGAAGTTTGTTACTACATTCTTAGACAGATTCTTTCCCCAAGAGATTGGAGAGGCTAAGGTGCTAGAATTCATCAACCTCAGGTAGGGAAGTATGACCGTGAAAGAGTATTCTCTTAAGTTTAGTCAATTAGCCAGATATGCCCCTCATGTGGTTGTAGACAGTAGGGCAAGGATGAGTAAGTTCGCTTTAGGGGTAAACGATAGCGCGGTAAACGAGCGCAGATCCACCATGCTAAATAGTGACATGTATTTAGCTAGGCTTATGACCCATGCTTAGCAGATAGAGGAGCAGAAGATTAAGCAGAGGATAAAAATAAAATAAGAAAGCTAGGAAATATAGTTTGAATTTTAGCCAGCCTAAGCCAGAGGGAGATAATCGTTCTCAGTTTCACCCTAAGTCATCAGTTCCAGATCCTTCTTCAGCTAGTAATCCAGTTCCTAAGTTTAGGGAGGGTAACAAAGAGAGAGCATCAGGCTCTAGGTCCCAGGGCAGTGTTAGCAATGCCCAAACTAATCCCCTTTGTCAAACTTTTGGTAGAAATCATAAGGGTTCTAGCAGAGCTGGTAGCGATATCTATTTTGGTTATGGCAAGCTAGGCCACAGAGTCAAAGACTACCCTCAGTCAGGTTATTATAGTCATCTCCACTCCTCAGCATAGTCCGATCGCCTGAATCAGCAGGGTGCCACTACCAGTGCTACTAGTGGGCAATGCCCAAATCGTCTTTATGCTCTTCAGACTCGACAAGATCAGGAAGATTCTCCTGATGTAGTTACCAGTACATTACAGAGCTTTCATGTGTATGTTTACTCTTTGCTAGATCCAGGAGCCTCCTTATCTTTTATTACTCCTTACATAGCAGTTGATTTAGGAATCAGTCCCAAAATTCTAGCAGAGTCCTTTTCAGTCTCTACCCCAGTGGGTAAAACCATCATAGCTTAGTGGGTATATAGGAACTGCCCAGTTATGATATTTCATAAAGTCACTTCAGCAGACTTAGTCGAATTAAAGATAACTGATTTTAATGTCATTCTCGACATGGATTGGCTTTATTCCTATTATGCCACAGTCGACTACAGAAATAGAATAGTCCAGTTTCAGTTTCTGAATGAACTCATCCTAGAGTGGAAGGGTAGTACTTCAGCTTTCAAAGGGCAGTTTGCTTCCACCTTTGGGCAAGGAAATGGATATTTAAGAAAAGTGTCTATCATCTTGTTTATGTTAAGGATTCCAGTTTTGAAACTCCCAGACTTGAATCAAATCCAATTGTAAATGAATATTCAGATGTCTTTCCTGAAGATCTTCTAGGAATTCCTAACTTAGTATTCGACGCCATAGAGAAAGTCTAATTGATCAGAGAAAGACTCCGGGCTGCTCAGAGCCGACAAAAGTTTTATATAGATATTTGTAGAAAGGATCTCGAGTTTGATATCGGTGATCTAGTTTATCTAAAGATCTCTCCCATGAAGGAAGTGAAGAGGTTCGGCAAGAAGGGAAAGCCTAGTCCCCGATATGTTGGTCCCTTCAAGGTTCTCAGTCGTTTTGGCAAGGTAGCTTATGAGCTGCCTTCAGATCTAGCCTCAGTTTATCCAGTCTTCCATGTCTCTTTGCTCAAGAAGTGTATAGGTGACCCGTCAGTAGTAGTCCCTATTTAGAGCATTGATGTTCAGAACAGCCTCTCTTTTAAAGAGATTCTAGTCAAAATCTTAGACTATCAGACTCGTAGATTGAGGAACAAAGAGGTCCCCCTAGTTAAGGTTCTTTGGCAAAATCAGTTCGTCGAGGGAGCTACTTAGGAAGCAAAAGCAGAAATGTGCACCAAGTATCCTTACCTCTTCTCCGCCAACTCAGACCAAGATCAAGGTAACAGTTCTCCTTAAGCTTACTCAGTTTCATGTTTTGTGTTCATCACGAACTTGGTATTCAGTTTCATGTTCATGTTCCCATCATGAACTTCGTATCAAGTACCATTGTATATCTAGTCATGCACTCATGTATCAGTTCAGTCATGTATTTATGCATCAAATATGCATTCTCATTATGAGAAACTTAGTTCTTCGGAACACTCAGTTATGCATTCATGAATCAGTTATACATGCATCAGATATGCATGTTCAGTATGTTATATTCAGCCTGTCAGTCAGGTCTATCATGAGATCATGTTCTAATTATTCATGTTTAGTCTAGTATTTGCCCTCTCATTCAATCTCATTCGAGGACGAATGTTCTCAAAGGGGAGATATTATAATACCCGTGCCTTTTTCTTAGCTTAAAATCATCTCAAGGATGTCAGAACTTGCTTTGAAATATGAAACCATTTTTTTATGTGGTATTTTTATGATTTTTACTTTCCATCACGTGAGAAATTGAATAAGCTTTCCATCGATACCAATTTTATCAAAATCCGATATCAGGGAAAGAAGTTATGGATGTTTTACTCAGAGCTGTCAGAATCGACCAGGTGCGACGACCAGGTTGATGGACCATCGATCTAGCGACGGACCATCGCTTAGACCATTGCATACAAGGCAGTGATTCAAACTTCTGGTCTACCTACGATGGTCAAAATAATAGACCGTCGACCCAGCGACGGGCTGTCGACCCAGCGATGGACCGTTGACCCAGCAACGGACCATCGCATGAGCCATCGCAGGTTCCGTTCAATGAATTTTCAAGTCATTTTAAAGGGGATTTTTGATATTTTGCCACCCGTTTATATACCTAGTTAAATCGGGCCAGAAATCATATTCTCATTATAATTTCACATCAAATATTAGGGTTTCTCTCTAACCTTAATTTCCAAGAACAAATTCTAATCTTCTTCAAGAACTAAGGGATTTTCCAATTCTTCAAGTTCAAGACCATCAAGAACCTTAACCTAGGTATGTATAGTGTTTATTCATGGACTCCTTTCATCCATGAAGCCCAAGAATCCCTTTTCTAAATTCAAGTTATGGATATTCTTATAAATTTCATAATTTGGCTGCTCTTGTTCATGTTGATAATAAGTAATTAAATTGTATTCCATGAATGAGTGCTAAACCCCTGAACGATTCATGAAATCCTATGACTAAACCCCTGAATGATTAAATTAGAATTGAATCATGATAGTTAATTGTTGTATGATGTTGTTTACATATTCTAAGCCTACCATGTGTTCGATTAAATGCCTAGATGAAGGAAAAATGTCTAATTAGCATGATATCATAAAATCTCCATGTATGTAAAAGCTTATGCCTATCACATGTTTGATGAAATGCTTCAGAAATGTATTATAATGATTATTATGTATTCAAGCAAGTCATGCTCTGTCCGTTTCCTTCTATCGAGTCCTGGGGATACTTGTACCCGAAATATTAGTTGTGTGCCTAGAGCCATGTCATGTTTTCATGATAATCTCAGTCAAGCTATGAATCCTTAGACTTCAGAAAGTCTTATGACTCAGGAAAATCTCCATAATCTCATGAACTCAGTCAGTTATCAGATATCAGTAGTATTCAGTCAGTCAACAGGATTTAGTGATTCAGCTTATGTTCAGTTTAATAAATCATGTTCAGTGTCCATTTAGATGAGAGTAGAAATTAGCATCGAGTGAACCTAAGGATAGGGACAGACACTATCAGATAAGCGTGTGATCCTTAACAGTCATCCTTGCGTTTCAGAACTATACAGCCAGCATAGGTTGAGACATTAACACTGTCATGAGGGTTGATAAGGTGGATAAGCACTGTCAGATAAGGGCCCCACCATTCTTGTACAGAGAACACTATTAAATGAGGGTCACCCACAGCTTGTCCTTACCAGTGGCACGGTATTGACACCCTTTTAATTAGGGTTACAGATTGGACCCCAACTCGGCCATAATGGCGTATCAAGGGTATGTCGGTTAGATATCTAATTTCCATAGTTTCATATTACAGAATTAGGACTGTCAGATACAGTCAATCAGTCTCAATAATAGAACTCAGATAGTTCTTCAGAATTCAGGACTTTCAGATACAATCAACTTAGATACAGTTCGAAACTCAGATAGTTCCATCAGATTTAAGACTGTCAGATACAGTCACTCATGTTATCAGTCATATCAGTTATTAACATGTTAGGTTATCAGTATTCAGACTCAGTAATCATGTTATCACATTATCAATTACAATTACATATTTATGCATGCATTTTCACGTTCATGTTAGACAGTCAGTTAGCGATAATCATGCATGTAAACCCTTGCATATAGCCTACCTCACATGTATACTCAGTACATTCTATTGTACTGGCGCATTTGCGCTATGGTGCTTTCTTTTTATATTACACCATAGGTTCAGAGACACGAGTTCCAAATCAGCAGTTGATTCTAGTTTTTGCAATCAGAGTTCGGAGTGAGTCCTCATCCTTCGAGGGCATGATTATTTCTTTACTATCTTATTGATTAGCTTATTAGTTGGAGTTAGTTGGGGACATGTCTCATCAACTCCTTATTCAGATTATTCAGACATTAGAGCCTTTCAGACTAGATGCTGACTATTATGTTTCAGTTTTCAGTTTTCAGTATTTTCAGTTTTGTTTTGGGTATTCTATTACCCCATTCCGATGTTTTATTATTCATATTTAGTTCAGTATCAAATCCTATGGCCTTTCAGTGCATGTTTTTGCATTATCATGTTATATTATGCAGTGTATAGGTACAGATATTTGTCATGGGTTAGCTTGTGGTCTTTCGGGGTCATGAGCACCGTGTAGCATTTCGGGCACCAAGTTCGGGGCGTTACAGTAACGGTGAGGTTAATTTGGGTAAATGACTTAGAGGAGGACTATTTCCAAGTTATAATATCAACCTTGTAAATCAACAATCACGATAAACACAAAACACTAGCTAGAAATCATAGTTAGTCATAGAATGTGAAGTAAATGCCTCAACCCTAAAACTCTCCATATATTGTTTACAATTCAAATTTCATACTATTTTTATCTTTTGTTACTTAGTTATATTTTTAAACTCAAACTCGTAATTGGTTACAAAGTACACTTATTTAATCTTATTAGTAACTCTAGAATTGAATAATTTTCTATTCATCAACTCCCTGAGGGATTGATTTCATCTCATAAGAGTCACTTTACTACTTGGGTGACCATGTACATTTGTTGTATGCTAGGACGCAACACCAAAGATTATGTGTTTCTTGTTTTCATTGGTTCCTTGAGTGGTCTGGGTTGCTTGCAAGTTGTGACATGGATCTATGGTGTCTATTACTTGTGTGTTTTGTAATTGGTTGACATGATAGTTGTGCCATGATTGTTGAGTTGGAGTCTTAATTATTGGTTCTGGTTGACTTGATTAGTTATCCTTATTGACTCTTTTAACTAAACTTCATGTGACACTAGTTAAAAAGATTGACTATTATGAACTTGAAAGATAGTTACATGATAGGGTTCATGGTTGACTTGTTTTATTCAATTATAGGTACGTGTTAATATATCTCATCCAGGGTTGGCCAAATTACCCTATCAGTACACTGTCATTTTCTTATGAGATGATGCTACACTTTCTCTTACTTTTGTTGAGTGTAGAACATCCAGCGGCTACTGCGAGACCTCAATTCTGATTTCAACGGTTGATTCGAATTCAAGGGTGAGTTGTATCTTTTGGGCTACTATGGATACTTCTGCTGATGTTCAAGTCCCTTGTTCTTGACTTATGCAAATTTATTTATTTTGGAGTTGCATTTTCTTTTTGACATTCTATATTAGGGCTTTTGTACAAATGACTTTCGGGTCCTAGAGAATTTTTATAAGTACAATGTTTCCATATTTTATTGTTTTTATGTTTTATTTCAATATTGGATATGATTTTTGGGAATAATAGAATTGACTAATTGCTTATTTTTTAGTGTGGGTTAATACTTAGTGTAGTTGGTTCTCCCAGCCGAGGGCTAGTGTGAGTACCACTCATGATGAATTTAAATCGTGACAAAAATATATGCAAAACAAGAAAGAGTCAAAGAAATATCAAAGAATCAAAACAAAATATACTTCTCGTAAATCCTTTTAGAGAGTCTAATTGCTAATAGTGGAGGTCCCATTATTAGGGGAGATTTTTTTATTGGAAAAATTACCCCATAACTAAATAAGACTATATTGTTAAATATTGACAAAAAACATCAAAACACCCCTAAACTTGTCCGATCAATTTACTTTAATCCTTTAACTAAATTTTCATTTATCTATCCACATTAACAACTTTAAAGTAAATTAATATACATCCTTCACAACTCATCTCAGGTCAAACTTGAGTGTTGTTAATACTAGCATTTTTTATTCGTCCACATCACATATTAAATTATTTTATATATTGAATCAACTAAATCCGATTCATTACCCGACCCACACATAACAAATACCCCAATTCCTAAATTATACCTCATTTCTCACTTCACTTATACCACAAATGCATGCGTAAACAATCACTCTCTCTATTTTCAATTTTTAGCTCCATCATCTCCAAAAATATAATTAAATCAAATCTTCAATCCAATCAGCCTCTCAGAAAGGAACAAATTATTGTTCTTGGGTCCGTAAAATTTTAAAATTTTCCTAGAAAATTCAATCAATAATTGAAGAAAAGAAAGATTTTTTATTTTTGGTTCTGAAAAATCTTTAAATTTTTGTTTGTTGGGTCAGTAAATCTTAATATTTTTAATTGTTGGGTCAAAAAAATCTTAAAATTTTATTGTTGGGTTCGAAAAATCTTAATTTTTTTGTTGGTGGGTCTATCTTTAATTTTTCTTAAAATAATTGAATCGTTGATTCGAAAAAAGCAACCCCATTTGATCATCTTACTCTTTATGGTGTTCTTGTTTTCATGTTCTTTGTCTTCATTTGAAAAGAAACATTAAAAGTAGTAGAAGAAAAATGAGACGAAGGAGATAAATTATGCCTTTTTCGGACAAATAGTAGTGGAGGGAGATGAAGGAGATGGATTCAACTTTATGTTTCGTGCTAAAATTTGAGCCATTAAGAAATGAAAGAAAAAACTATCTCGATTTTTGCATTTTTTTCATAGTTTGAGCAGATTTTGGATAGATTGAAGAAGAAGGAGAGGAAAAAATTAGGGTTCTTTAGGAATTAATTGGGGTTGGGTGCGAGTTAAAATGCTTAAGACCATTATATATTTTTTAAAATAATTTTTGTATTTAAAAAATATTTAATACGTCAAAGTAACTCATTAACAGGCCTAGTTAGTGAGTGTCAACACACGATGTGGGATGTAGTGCGAAAGGTGCATTTAAAATTATCGGAGGTAAATAAATGGAAGTTTAATTAAAGAATTAAAGTAAATTGAGCGAACAAGTTTAGGAGTATTTTAATGTTTTTTCTAACACACACATACTTTTCTTTATATGAATTTGATTATAGATAAGAAACTCCCATGCTGTTTAGCCTAGTTAAGTCCACTAAGAGGAAAAAACACTTCTTATGCGAAAGTTATACATTCATAGTGCTTGAACCTGAGTCATTTGTTAAGCACGGAAGACATTCAACCATCCTACCACACCTTGGTAGTATCAACATAGAAGGCATAGTAATATTATGTGCTGCAAATGTTGGCTATTGTGCATTGTATTCCACAACCAACAAAGATAAATCTGTGAATCTAATTAGTGGTACCAAAAATTAGATTTACTGAAACATAATTTCGGAAGATTGAAGACACATTTACATGCACAAATTTTTCCAAAAATATAGTCCCATTTTCCAATACCATAAGCTAAAGCAGGACAGCAAAAGGTTAGAAAAGCAACAACGTATCTAAAATGTCATGAAATTGGTTTGGTGTCTATTGAAGACGCAGTGATGAATGGAGACCAGCTTTCTGCTTTAGGCAATGACTGAACATCTCTAGTTATAACAAGACAGTTCTACATGTATATCGAAGTTGCATTGAATAGAATCCACTCATCAACACAAAACATGCTAGTTAGCTATGTCTCTTGGACTCTCCAAATTTGTTGCAGGACCACCCATGTCAGATTCCCCAAAATGCACTATTATTGGAGTATCTAGACATGCACCAGTGGACATATTTGAAGAGTCCAAGCAACATGGCTAGTTGGGCAAATAACACTTTCAATTAGGTAAACAGCAAAAGAAGTGACACTTCTCTTGTATTTATATATCTGATGATGATACAGAAATTTGTCTGTCTCTTTAATGGAAGCAAATTTATTGTCATGGTACGACAAATGAAATTAACCTCAAAGACAATTAAGTTTAATTTTATGAACTTATGAGATATTATTAACAGTAATCAGATGACTGCATCTTTGATTTTATACTTCTATGGGATTGGAGAACTAAGACCCTCTTGAGAAGACAATGACCTGAGAGTATGTTGCCTTTTTGAATAGGATAAAGATGGTTTCCTCTTGAATGACGGACGCCTTTTGAGTTGATGCATAGTTCTCTTGGCATACATTGATCGGAAAAATGGTGTAACTCGCTCTTTTATCTTGAGAATGGTAAAGAATAGAAGCCTGTACATCACGATGAGGGAGTATAATGCAAGTAAATCCCACCACTTGGAATGATCCAATGACAATTTGAACATATTCGTGATGACATCTTCCCCTTTTAGTTTCTCTCCACCTGGAATTAGCGGATCAAATACAAGTCCAATCATGTCATTCTTATATGATCCCTGCAATAGTATCAACATGTCATCTATAATGATCTCATCAAAACTATCTTAATACACAGCGAATCTGTTTTTACTCTCCATTTTGTCCATAGGTTACTTATGTGATAGATGTTATTGATATAATTGATCAAGTTGCAATAGATCACATGCTGCTTCCATTGTTACCTGTAAACCCCATGCCCCGTAACCAATAAACGAAATTGGATAGCGCCAAATTGGCTTGGGAAGATCTGGCAGCAAACGGAAAAATCCAGCAGTCATCATCATGATTCCCTGTATGAAGCAACGCGACGAGTGAATCTAATTACTTGGCAAGTATAGTAGATAAAATAAGATAAGATGAGAAGTGTGTTAAGAAGTAGTGACTTACAAGCACACCAGCTCCTGTTATGATTCCCATTAAGAAGTTTGGAACAAGTGAAGCTACAATCATCATGCAGCTCTCAACAACAGCGATACAACCAAATAGATTTAGGCAGAAAAACACATAGCGGAAGAATCTAGCCCGAAACACCATGTAATAGGTGATGGTCCCGGTGATGAGTGAAACTGCAACTAAAAATGGAAATGATGAGAGGAAGTTCGCTAGTACGAAAGCTCCAACACCATAGTGCCCGTTGAGCCTTTCTTTGGTAAAAACCTGTAAAATGAGATACAGAATCAGTCCTGGAATGTTCCAAAACTCACAACGCAAAACTCAAAAATAGCTGTCCTGTCTTATAATTGGGAGTCAGATAAGCAATTTTTGACTGTCCTTCCATTAGGAGTATTCTAGTATGTGTTAAGTATTTAAGAAGTAACAAATGGATGTTTACCTTCATTTCTTCAATGAAAGATGGAAAGCCTCCAATGGACATGAAAGTCATGTAGCCCGTGACAAATCCACCACAAGCTCCCCGGGCCAAGATTGCTGTGTAACTGGTGCCAACATCATAGAAGAGGGTACCAACGGCAAAAGCTACAATGATATAAATCACTATGCGGGACCAATAATAACCCTTGTCTCTTGACATGTTCACAAATGATCTCCGCGTCAATGTCCAGAGTTGCTTTCCCCAACCAGCTTGACTTCCTTTTACTATTTCAATCTCAACTCCTTGCTGCAAACAAAGGATGCATTACAGAGCCTTTAGATAGAATAATTAGTGCATGAACCTACTAATAATGTAAGCCAAAAGAATCTGTACTTTTAGAAACTCTTCTCTTTGATATTTGTCAACATTCGCAAATGCACATAGTTTAGACGATACAAACTTAGAAAAAATTCAAACTATACTTGATGGAAGCTTGCCTGTCACATTTTTCTATTAGATATTGCAGCATGTCAACAATCAGAGCTGCTTTGCTTATTTATAGGCAAAGAGTAAATCTGTATGAAACACCCAATATCACCTTGCAAGTTGAGCAGCTTAGATTTCAGTAGTTTTGCACACAAAGACCACTTATCAGACACGTCTAACACAACTTTTCAGCCATCCTACTGCTTTACCTATTTTTGCATCTGCAAACTACTTCAGGAGCTCCTCCAATTCATGTTTATCATCATTAACAGAATGACCATAGTCTAAAAGTATGTAAATGCTGTTGAAATGACAAAATATGCATCCTAGAGTCTCAAACTATACACACTTGCTGGAGGCAGCCTAGAGAACAGCATTCAATTAGCTATCATTGCCTGTCAATAATAAAATGGCTATGCGCTTTTTTAGACAAGCGAATCAAAATACGGCACTCATTCTCACGTTGCAGGTTGTGTAGCCTAAATTTCAGTTATCTCGGAGGAGTAAAAACCACTGAAGCTAAGGGAGAAAAAATTCACATATGAAGAGTGGGACAAGGAACTAACAGTGGCCAAGAGTTCTCGCATCCGTGACCTGGCTGCTGTTGCGTATGCTGAGTGCTTATATTTGCTGGCAAGCATTTCTTTTATCTCTGCCGTTGCCATGTTCATTAAATAGTCACTTTTATGTGTTTCCTGCATTAAAAAAAGCAAAAACAAATGTTGTCTCGCTTGAGTATAAGGTTTTGAGAAATGTATACACAACCTATGATCCAAAACATGAAAGATAAATGACTACAACAACAACAACATACCCAGTATATTCCCATCAAGTGGGGACTAGGGAGGGTAAAGTGTACGCAGTCCATCCCACTACCTCAGGTGAAGTGGAGAGGCTGTTTTCGATAGACCACCGGTTCAGGACAGATAACAATATAACAAATAAAACACATAAAAGCATGCAACCACAAGGTAATACTATAATAACAGATAGTAAAGGATAATAACAGAAACAAGACACACAAGGTAATACTAAAAAATATCTATTGGAAAAACATAGATATCACCAATACACCATAGACGTACTCCTGCCCACTAACCCTCTATCTCAATCCACATCCTCCACACCTTCCTATCAAGGGTCATATCCTCCGTAAGCTGTAATTGCTCCATGTCATGTCTAATCAACTACCTCCAATACTTCTTAGGCCTACCTCTACCCCGCCTAAAACGATTTATAGCCAGCCTCTCACACCTTCCTACTGAAGCATCCGTGAAAGATAAATGACTGCTTAGTATAAATTACAAATTAGTTGGCACCAAAGATAGAAGAAAGAGTAAAACTATACTGGCAAAAGTTGTATTAAAGTAGCTTTAGTCCCCAACTTTCTCATTCTGTCACGCTTTTTATTACTTCATTATATTATGTTTCAACAGAAGTCATACCCGGAGTCTTTGTGAGCCTTTCAGTGTGGCTGTGACGACGTCAAAGTCTGAGTTAACACAACGTAGGAAATGGTCGGACGGATTTCTCCTACTTGGACATGGAAATCCCGATTCAGCAAAGAACTGAAATATCATATTATGTATAGGTTAAATTCAATCTCATCAGAAAGAACAATTCTAACAAAGAGAATAACAAGTTTTCTAGCATCCAATGCCAAAAGACTTGGTAAGAAATGTTGCAAATGTGTTTGTCTTCATTAAGATAAAATACCAATAAAAATTCCACTGTAGGTTGAAATTATATCATTTAGTTCTTTCTTGATGTCATACAAATTTTATTACACGCCATACCTGTACTGCCAATTTTGCTTCTCCAAAATAGACAGTCTCTCCACCAGACAACAAAAAGAGGTCATCAAACAAGGCGAAAACTTCACTGCTAGGCTGATGAATGGACGAGATGACCGTTCTTCCATCACGGGAAATATTCTTAAGAGCTTGAACAACAAAGAATGCAGAGGCACTGTCAAGACCAGTGGTAGGTTCATCAAGAAAAAGTATACGAGGTCGTACAAGGATTTCAAGTGCAATGCTCAGTCTCTTTTTCTCCCCACCACTTATTCCTCTTAGTTGCCAATTTCCTACCAGCCGATCAGCACAATCCCCTAGCCCCATTTCCATTATTGTCCCCTCCACAATATCATTTACCTCTTCTTTCGTCATGCTAGTTGGAAGTCGAAGATGAGCTGAATAAGTTATTGTTTCTCTTGGTGTTAGAGTTCCCAACAATGTATCCTCTTGAGTAACATAAGCCTGTAAAGTTTAGGCAGTTCATCAAAAGATAAAGAAGAATCACCTCTGCTTTCAAATATTTAGGCTACCCGCTATCTTCACTCAGATGATGGAAACGTTCTTTAGTTTATCACATTAAAATCAGTTATCAACAAAACGTTTCCAATGACAAAATTTAGTTCTGAAAAGAAGTTTTATTTTTTTTTTTTGGGCAAACATGTGGTATGGAACAAAAGGCTCAACGAGAATAGCTTACAACAACGCCATAATCCAACCTCCTCTTCTTCCCATTGAGAAGGATATTTCCAGTCATTACCACATTTGTTGACAGCCTACCTGCAGTCCAAAACCAAGCATGATTTAGCAAATTGTGCACAATGACATATCCACGTGCAGTGAAGGGTGGTCAGTTGGACAGCCTACGTCCAAAAATTATATAATGTACTTGGAAAATAAAATATAGAGAAAAAAATTCTCTTCATATGTTTATATTAAAAATTTGAACACTTTTAATGAAATTTCTGGCTTCGCCACTGAATTTGAGCGGATGTAATAATCACAATTAGGTGAATTTGATCATCCATTTTTCAGCTCTTTTATAGCTTTGACGAACAAATTCAGTAATTATTTGAGCTGAGTTGATGCTTATATCAAAGATTCAATTCTGATAACAAATTTATCCAGCACATGACCACCTGACTTGATCTAAATTCACAACTCACTACTAATGTTTTCTAGGATTTCACCAAAGATGATCATAATTTTACTCATTTAATTAGCTGCGAGTTCATTTGCTCAGACCTTGTATATGCATTAAAACAGATCACTTCCGTAAGTCGAATGAGTTCAATCCTGGCGCGCCTCTGAGCAAATTCGGACCCACTTTAGCTTTCATTCCATAAGCATTAATGAATTATTCACTAGATAATTTTATGAATTATTTCCACTAATAGATAATTCATATTCGTCGTTGGATCATCAAGTCAAATATAGGGTCTTTCGGTGTTCTGCCTTTTTTTCGCAGTTTAACTTGCTCTAAGTTACTTCCTCCATTTTTTTTTATTTGCTTATTATCTTAAATATTTACTTCTTTAATCTTTTCAGCAATAATTTGAACTAATTCTTCCTATTATGTCATTTTTCAATAAATGTAATCATTAGTTAAAAGTTATTTTAAAGAATAATGCACCCAATTATTTTTTGACTTTCTATTCTTTTTTTTTTTTTCATACTACTCCTAGTCAAATTGAGATTCTTATTTGTTGTAGTATGCTGAGTAGTTACTTCCTCCATTTAAAAAAAATGATCTACTTTGACTAGACACAAAATATTAAGAAAATAAAGAAGAATTTTGAATTTTATGACCTTAAATTAAAGTTGTGTCAAATGTACCAAAATGTCTTTTAATCTTGTGGTCCTAAACATGTCATGTGGAAAGTTGAAATTAAAGTATTACGAAAAAAGAAAAAAGATCATTCTTTTTTAAACGGATTAAAAGAGAAAGTAGGTCATTCTTTTTTAAACGGAGGGAGTATTATTTTTGATAGCAAATAGATTTTCTTTTACAATAAGTTTAATCTATTTTTAGTATCAATAAAATATACATCTTTACAAAAACAAAAAACTTTCTGTGTTTTTCTCTAACTCATCTCTATTAAAACCAACAATTAGTATCTAGAGCTATTTTTCTTAAGGGACCTATGTGTGGAGAGATGAATTTTAAAAATAGTTTTTCACGAATGTCTTCATCCGTTTTTTATGGTGAAAATTATCAATTATGGTTTGTGAGAATAAAAACTTACTTGGAGGCTATTGATCTATCGAAAGCTGTGGAAGAGGATTATGAAATTAATTCGCTGCCAAATAATTTCACTATAGCCCAAATCAAGAGTCAGAAGGAAAAGAAAATCACGAAGTCCAAGACGAAGGCAACTTTATTTGCTTCTGTTTCAATAATTATTTTTACAAGAATTATGTCCTTCCAATCACCAAAAAAATTTTGGGATTATCTGAAGAAAGAATATGCTGGAGATGAAAGAATTCGAGGAATGCAAGTACTGAATTTAATAAGAGAGTTCGAGTTACAGAGAATGAAAGACTCCGAGACAGTCAAAGAATACTCAGACACATTACTTGGCATTGTTAAAAAGGTAAGATTACTAGGCACTAAATTTAAAGATTCAAGAATTGTTGAAAATATTCTTGTTACAGTTTCCGAAAGATATGAAACGCGTATAACTACCTTGGAAAATACATAAGATTTGTCCAAAATTATCTTGGCAGAGTTGTTAAATTCTTTTCAGGCATTGAAATAAAGAAAATTTATGAGGTAGGATGATATGGTTGAAGGAGCCTTAATAGCCAACCAAACTCAAAGAAGGGGTAAAAATATAAAAAAAAAATACTCACATTGTAAGCACTGTAGAAAAATGGATCATCCATCATACAGATGTTGGAAAATGCCAGGCGTAAAGTGCAATAAGTGCAATCAACTTGTCCATGAAACAGTTATTTGCAAAAGAAAATTTGAGAACCATGAAGCAGATGAATGTATGGTCAATAAAGAAGAAGGAGAAAAAGACCATCTTTTTGTTGCAACATGTATCTCAAGTAAGGTTTCAACAAATTTTTGGTTGATTGATAGCGGTTGCACCAACCACATAACTTATAATAAGAGTTTGTTTAAAGAATTAAAGCCTACTGAAATATTCAAAGTTAGGATCGAAAATGATAACCAGATCCTTGTTGAAGGAAAAGGAACTATCGTCATCAAAACAAGTTTAGGTAATAAAGCAATTTCAGATGTTCTTTATGTACCTGATATTGATCAAAACTTGTTAAGTATTTATTAGTTGGTATAAAAAGGATACAAAGTATTATTTGAGGATAAACATTGCTTCATCAATGATGGTGCTGGAAAAGTAATTTTAAACATTAAGATGAGAGGTAGACATTTCTCATTTGATCTAATGAAAGATGTTTTTGTAGAATATAAAAAAGATCATAGGCTGAAAAAATTAGAAGATGATCCTCTAATTGAAAAAGCACAAGTAATATGTGAACCTCTTAGGTGTAAAGGAGATTTCAATGTTCCTAAAGGAATTGAAGCAATGGAGAAGTTATCTATGTTTCAGAAAACTAAAACGGGCAAATTCAAATTCAAGATGCGAACAAAGCAGGAGGACATCCCAAAAGAATTTAATAGTCAAGGGTTGCATTTAAGTCGAGAAGTGAATTTAGTTCACTACAAGTCAAAAGATGAATCTGTAAATTTATTCGCAAGGTCTCTTTCGGTTATCAGGTGTGGAGATTCCAAGACAAAAGATAAAAAATTTACAGTTCCTAAAGCGAGGAGTGTTAAAACTTGTTTTGAGGAATAATGCACACAATTTATTTTTAGGGATCTTTCAAAAATAGCAGCATTTTGCTATAAAACCCACCTTCCATAGCCACATTTTACATAATTATAATTTATAGCCGCTATATTCGATTTATGTCCGCTATATTCGATTTTACAGATAGTATGTATTCATATAAAATATGAATCAGTCCCTATTTAGTTGCGCAAAAAATGAAATTCAATATTTAAAAAAAAAAATAATCTTAATCATGCTTATCTCGTTGAACTGAATATTTTCTTGGCTAACACTATCATTATCTTTTTTTATATTTTTTTTATTTTTCGTATTTTTTTCCGTTTTTTCTTCTTCTTTTTTCTATTTTTTCCTACTTTTATTTTTTTCGTTTCTTTTTTATTTTTTTTTTATTTTTTTCTCTCTTTAATCTCTAACTTCTATTTATCTTTCTTCTTTTCTTTTCTTCTTTGATATTTTTTATTTTCTTTTTTGTACTTATTTTCTTTATTATTTTTTTTGTACTATTTTATATTTTTTGTATTTTCAAAAAATATGACTAATCGAGTACAAGTCATGAATGATAACGTAAATACCACAATTATTTATCATATTTGTAGTCACACCGCTATTTATATTTTTATATTTATTGATACAATTTGTATTTGTATTTTAAAGTTCACACTTGTATTTATATTTTATAGTTCGTATTTGTATTTGTATTTAACAGTTCGCACTTGTATTTGTATTTGTTAGTTTGCGTCATCATTTATATTTTATATAATTCACACTTTTATTATAAAGAACTATTTTGTATTTGTATTTTATAATTGATTGCATATTGTATTGGATTATATTTATATTATGATTTTATTGTGTTTGTATATTTGGATTATACTGGTATTTGTATTCTATTTTCTTCATTACCTTTTTATTTTTAAAATATTATTTTGTATTTGTATTTGTAAGTTGATTACATATTATATTTAGTCGTGACTAAGTACAATTTATCATTTGTATTTGTATACAAACAAGTAAGTTCATTAATTGTATTTTTGTTATTCTAAAATATATAAATATGTAATGTATCATTTGATACAAATGTACCATTTTGTATTTGTATATCAAAATTATGATTCATATTTGTTAAAAAACAAATATCACTTGATACAAATACAATGACAAACAAATGAAACAAATGATTTTACAAAATACAAATAAAATATATTGTATTTGTATAAAAATTTGAGTTATAGTTATTTTTATAAATAAATACAACTAGTATCAATAAATATAAACAAGTATTCGTAGAAAGAAAATCAATCGTTCCTTTTCAATAATTAAAAAATATAAATGATAGTTCACACTTGTATTTATATGTTATAGTTCACATTTGTATTTGTATTTTATAGTTCACACTTATATTTATATGTTATAGTTCGCATTTAATTTTGTATTTTATAGTTCACACTTGTATTTGTATGTTATAGTTCACATTTGTATTTATATTTTATAGTCCGCACTTGTATTTGTGTTTGCTAGTTCATATAAATAAAAACAACAACAAACCCAGTGTATTCCCACTTAGTGGGGTCTGGGGGGGTAAGATGTACGCAGTCCATACCTCTACCTCTGATGAAGTAGAAAGGCTGTTTCCGAAAGACCCCCGGCTCAAGTTACGAGATATCACACAAACACATAGTACAGCACAGCAGCAGATGACATAACATAAATACGGCACCCATAGGGAATATAAAACA
>NC_061121.1:187483643-187659488 GCF_002878395.1 Capsicum annuum | reverse complement strand
TTTTTGAGCCAAATATTTAATAGAGGGGTATTTTTGACCCATTTCAGATAGTTCAGGGGTATTTTTTATCCTTTTCCACATTTCGTTAGAGGGAGGGATATTTTTGAGCCAAACATTTAACGAAGGGGTATTTTTGAGCCAAAAATCTAACGAGAGACATTTTTGATCTATTTAAGATAGTTCAGGAATATTTTTGAACCTTTTCCGTTAATTTTATAGAAATAAGGAATTTATTAAAGAGTTTGTCAAATCAAAATAAAACAAATAAAAAGGAATGAAGGAGTAACATCTATATGTTCAATTTTGGGTTTGCACAAGTAGACACTAAATTTGTATAAAGTTGAATAAATAGATACACACGCTCCACGTGATGATTCGTGTGAGACGTTATATAGAATGTGTGTATCTACTTATTTAACTTTATACAAATTTAAATATTTACTTGTACACACCAAAATTGGAGTGCATAGATATTTGTTGAGGTTAAGTCAAATAACATGTTTATATATTATAACTTTTTTTCCCTTTCTATAACGTGACTAAAATTCATTAAATGTGAGGATACCGGTAGCCGCTAATTTTATTTTCCAAATAATGGGAGAAAAAAACAAACAAATGTGCCTGTACAGATCGAAAACCATAGAGATAAATAAAAGTCACTCATTATTAATTAGTATATAAACCAGAAAAATCCTTTTCAACCTATAGTAAGAACTATATGTGGCTAGAGATCAAAAGGCTTAATGAACGGTCCCTCTATCCAACTACCATCGTCGACATTTAATTAATTACGTACATTATTTACATAAAGATATCTGCCTGGCATAATAACCCAATAGTACATAGGGTTATATCTACCCTGCTTTCTCTAATTTTTTGTGATGAAAAACAACTTCTACATTTTATTCTCAATTAATAAGGTAAGACATAATCTTTCTTTCTTGAACTTTCTTTTTGAGTTTCAATTTTATTTTATTACATATAAAAAAACTAGTGCTATGTACCTTTCCTAGTGGATTTGCATAAAAAAAGAACATTTTGTTCTGGAGGTGTGTACATGAACTATTTACGTTTTGTTAACATCGGGGAGGAGGGATCCTTTCATAAAAGAAGAAAATAAAAACTGTTAACAGTAGAAATGCTCAAAAACTAATGGGAGCATTGGATTTTATTCTTCAACTAGAATGTAGAATTTACGTCACCCCACCCCACCCCTCAAAAAACAAAAAACAAAAACAACTCAAACAACGACATTCTTGATCAAAATATGGACAGACAAAAGTGCAAGAAAATAGAAAATAGAAAATAGAGTAGCAAAATATTGCAGAAACGGAAAAAAGAAACATATTCCAAGAAGTGTGACATAAGGATGTGTCTAAAGGGGACAAAAATTAGGTGAAAATGGAAACAGACTATTTGTTTCTTCATTTTGCCTAACACTGAAAACCAATACTGGATTCATCTGACCCAACACCCATGACATACAACACATATAAACTTATATTATACCTATAAAATTGGCATAATATATAAATTAAACATGCCCTTATCTCAAATTATATCTATAACCTCCAACTTTGGGTGTGTATAAGTAGGTCCTTAAACTTGTATAAAGTTGAACAAGTAGACACATATATCTTATGTGGCATCCTACGTGACCAATTCTTGTCCTACATGACATTCTAGGTGTATTATGCCACGTAGGATGTATATGTCAACTTGTTCAACTTTATACAAGTTTAATTATCTATTTGTGCACACCCAAAGTTGGTGATCATAGATATTATTAACATCAAGTTAAAGTGTCTATTTATGTATTGTGCCTATAAAATTTAAATTTATAATCTATTTATGACAAGAGATATAATAGATTACCAATAAAATAGCAGTGGTGCACACAAATTGATCTAAAATCAGATAACATCATTACACCTTCTAAAGAAGTGGGAGTGGAGAAAGACCTGCTAGAGTATCAAGAAGAGTGGATTTGCCAGAACCAGAAGGACCCATAATAGCCATAATTCGACCAGGTTCAGCATAACCACTTAGTCCATGTAGCAACTTCTTAGTTGGTCCATGCCCAAAATTTGGTAACATTACTGTTAGATCTTCCCATACCAAATATGCAACTCCTTGTCCATGCATTACCCCTTTCTCAATATCACTACCACTTGTCACTTCTATCTCCATTCCACGATCCATCTCCAAAAAATTCACCAAAAAAAAAAAAAAGAAATTCCCTTTAAACTATATAATAATATGACAAGATTGATTTGTCATGAAATGATGACCCTTATGATCTTCAGTTTATGAACTTCCCAAAAGTGCACCTATAACATGTTTGCAACTCTGTGCAATATATGTATTGAAGTTTCTGGAGATAGATAATGGACATTATGACAAAGCTTTTATGTCAAACGGATAGGTGGGAAGTGAGGGAAATTAATGTGATGGGGTCCTATTTGCTACTACTAGAATGCAAGGAGTTTGCAGTTGCAATAAATAGATTGTTGCCGCCTAGCTACGACTTTATTATTTTATTTTTTGTGATATGGCTCATAAGATAATTCTTACTTGTCCATCCTTTGGTCCCTTATTTGCCTTGATGAGTGCTTGCAACAACATTTTTAAATGAAAAATAAATGCTTCCGATAATTAATGAAAAAAAGTTGGTATACGTCCTTCGGTGGATCTAAAGATTACCTTTTCTATGTTATAATTCTTTTAGTAAGTGTTTTTTTTTGTCGTGATTTTATTTTTAAATAATTGTGTTTAAGCCTCTAAAAATATTTTGATCATAATTTTTTTAATATGTTTTTAACTTTAAATTTATTAATCAATACCAATTTGAAAAGGGATAAAATTTAATTAGAGATAAATTGATAAAATTACCTTTTAACTTTCTCGGAGTGATTAGTTTATTAAAAAATTATACCCAAGCTAAAATGAAAGTTTATTTAGAAATGGAGAAAGTACAATATATCTTATTGATATTGCATTAACGTATTAACATTTAGAGTAAATTTCATTTAACCCAATTAACCTTTTGAGTTTGAGAAGTAATATCCCTTTCACATTTTGAAAGGGATAACAAACTCTCTTGATCTTAAATCAACTGCCAAAAGTGTAAAAAGGTCAAAAATGCTTTCAATTCTCATCAATTTATTACTCTTACATAAAAAATGAAAAGTTGGTTACTACTATTTTGTCTTACTTGAGGATATTTTTATCAGTTATACCAACACTAAGGGTATTTTTGTAACTAAAACCTCCAATCAATCACACATCCACGTGTCTTTTGCCTCTACTATTTAACTTTCCCAAAAACTTCTTTCATATCCATTTTTTCTGTTTTTTCTTTTCTTTACTGTATTCCTTACGCACCTGCATACCAAAACACAAGCTTTTTTGGAATTCATATCATGTTCTTAATCTCAATTTTCATTAGTCCATCATGATTTTTTTTTCATAAGTGTATCTTTGATGGTGGAGCAAGTTTTCGAGCAAGTTTTCACCTTTACACCAAAACACAAGCTTTTTTTGGATTCATATCATGTTCTTAATCTCAGTTTTCATTAGCCCATCATGATTTATTTTTGGTAAGTACATCTTTGATGGTGGAGCAAGTTTTCGAGTAAGTTTGGAGCAAGTTTTCGAGTAAGTTTTCATTTGATGTTTGTTTTATATATGATACATGATGCTAACTATTTCAAGTTTTAATCCTTTTATTTCAAATCTGTTATTATTACTGTTCTATTATACAAATTAATTAATTCAAATTTTAATCTATTTTCTCTAGATCTATAGTTAATATTGTTATAATACTAACTAATTCAATTATCCTTTGGATCTCTTCTTAATGTTGTTCTGCGATACTAACTAATTAAAGTTTTGATCTTTTTATATTATGATCTGTAATTAGCTTTGTTTTTAATAACTTAAATTAAGGTTAAACCTCTGTAATTGTTATTGTTTTATGATACTAATCGACGACATAGAAATCACACTTGAAAAATCCTCCTTCTAACAGCTAGAATTGTTAGAAGAAGGTGCCACGTTTACAAATGTTATAAGGACAGTACAATGCATTCAAAGAGCCGGCGTTGATGCCGATTCCAATTTTGCTACTTACTACTGCTTACCACTTAAGCAGTTTGGTACTTAGTATATTGTTTAGTTATTCTCTACTTGCTCCCAACAATTTGATTATGGTGAGTACACTACACTAATTATGTTTGCAACAAACAATTGATTGGGTTTTTAGTGCTATTTGGTTTTCTAAAGGTAACAATAGTTTTTAGTGTTAATTTTTTATTTAACCACTTCTTTTTAATAAATGAATTGTCAGGAAGGAAGTGGAGAAGAGTCAAAGAAGTTGAAGCTCTATTAGTATTGGAGGAGTTCATATGCATTTCGTGTCCGAATAGCACTCAATTTGAAAGATTTTTTATCTTTTAAAAATTTTACGATTGCTTTCTCGTTCAGAGAAAAAAAGGAATTAACCCTTTTTTCTGTTTGTCGTTGTTAGGATTGGAATATGAGTATAAAGTTGTTGACTTGCTTAAAGGAGAACAAAGCGATCCTGGTTTGTCTCTCCCCTTTTCCTTTCGTGTTTAAGTTTTTGAACAGTTAAAATTTTTTTATTGTAGCAAGTTACAAGGAAATTATACTTGGGATGTGTTTGGTATGATGGAAAGTGTTTTCTTGAAAAATAAGTATTTTTTATTCCGTATTTTCTCGTGTTAGATAATGCAAAGTAGAAAATATCATATCAACTATGTTTGTATATGCTCTAAGCAAATAATTTTTTGGGGAGTGTGTGCCTGTGTGAGGATGGGGTTGGATGGTGGGAAGGGGACAACAAATATGGAATGACATTTGTGGAGCTTGTAATTCATTTTTCTCATTTTTAAGGAACTTGTTTTCCAACAGAAAATGTTTCAGTGCTTGTTAGTTAGACTGTTACATGGAGTAGCTGATTGTAATCAATTAGAATCAAAGATGAGAAATTAGGTTTGGGGGTGTTAGACAAATTATTGTAGAATTTTTTTGAAATTTGTTTCTTATTTTTGGCCTTTATAATGTGTGGAATAAAATACTTGAAGCTGAATCCCCTTGCAGACGTATCCGCGGTGGTTGATGGAGATGCAGTAATTGCCGACTCTTTTGCTATCATAATGGTATGATTTTTTTGTGCTCTGCCATTTGAGTGTGTAAATTTTATCATTACTATGTTGTTGGTGATGAGAAGATTTCTTGGGAAGTATCTGAAAGAGAAGTATCCCCAACGAGCATTGTTGCCTCAGGATCATCAGAAAAAAGCAATCAACTATCAGGTATGGTTCTCTTATAATAATTCATTCTTTTTTAGAGGGATTTTGTCTAACAGGTAAAGATTGAATGTCTCTAAAGGGGGCTCTATCTGCCTCTGTCTAGGAGGTAAAGTAGGTGATTTATGATCAAAAGTTGTGATATGAAACACATAGTGCTAAATCTGATCAATATAAAACTTCAACTTCCAGACATTATTTAGAAAGCTGTCCTTAAATATATTTCCATGAATTTGGTAATAGAATAGTTTAATTTAAAGAATCACTTCATAGGAACAATAATATAAAGTTAAATGTTATAATAAATAACTGCAAGATGATACAAGATATACTCTTGGGTCCTCAGATTCAGCTAGCCATGTTGATATTGATGGTTGAAGAAATTTGCACCAAGAAACTGTTCACTCTAACCATCACTTATATATAGTAGTAAGTCAAAGTTATAATATTAGCACGGGTCAAATTTTATTAGGTTTGAAATAAACTAAAGTGGAACAGATTAGATGATATGATCCCGTTAAATGGATGACACATGAAATTTTTAATTTTTAAAAACCCGCTAAAAGAGACGTTAATGGAGAGTGACATGAATGTACACATCTATTTAGTGGTCATACAGAGGACATAAATAGCCTCAACTATTAATGGATGGCATGATTGAGCCATTTATGATAGTATGTTGGCATAAAAGAGTTGACCCATTGAAAACGAAAGTGAGGTATTTGACCCTTTTAATTTTTTGTTCCTATAGCCTGTAACATCTCTACTGCAAATTTTGTAATTGTTCACATGCGAAATTTTATTTATAAGCTTAGGGTCATTTTGAGTAGTTTGCATTTGGGTGACAGGTTTTAATGGAGGGGACCAGTAGTGCTAGAACATTCATATTAAATAATTGATTCACAAAATGTGATATTCAATTATCTTCAAATTCGTAAAAACTAGGTTCACTTACAAAGTTGCAAAATAAGTTTCAAAATGTGACATGCAACTTTGTAATATAATCTACATTAAGTTAGTTTGATGATGCTTTGGTTTCTGGTTTGCCTAAATACCATATGTTTGCTATTAAAAGAAAAAACAAAGGTACCTAATGACATTGAATCACCGTGAAACTTGAAAAGCAAGTGTGAATGTGTTGCTTGTTCATGATAATGATAGCTAGAACACTAATTTGAGATTGAATTTGTGTTTTGTATTCTGATGCAATTATATGGACTGCCTAATTATTCTTATTATATTTACTTGGTGAACATCTGAGCTTTGAGGCATACAATCTCCGTGCCATGAGATATTTAAGTACATTGCTCTCATGTTATTTTTTTCCTGTCATTGTAAGATGATTTCTCTTCTATTTTATATCGCCATCAGAAGCTTATTCCATTGTCTTTAGGGAAAATATTCTTATTAAAACAAATTTGTAATCTTAGGATTTTCATGGCTTCTTTCTCAATGATTTATTCTCAATAGTGAACCAGTTTTACTTTCTGCGTCATTGTATGCATGTAGGATGAATATTATTAATCGTTGTTTCTCTCGACGAACAACTGAAGAAATCATATCTACTCTTGTAAGCGCGAATGTGCGATCCGAGTTTGAGTATTAGCTACATTAACTTATATATTTTTTTCATGTTAAGTACTTATTCTTAACTTTAACCAACATATTAAAGATGGTAATACTTTTATCACGCTCAAATTCTGACTCGATCAGTAGACATGATATATTGCAGTACTTTGTGACTTGCTAAAAGTATACGTATGAGGGAAAAAAGTATTTTCTGAGGCTTTAAGTAAATTAATACCATTGTAAATGAGAGACATAATAATGAAACCATAGGGAATCGAAATGAAATTAGATTAATAAAAAAACCACTGGATGTCATTCAAATCATTAATAAAGGAAAAAGCATACAATTTGATATGCTATATACTTTTGAAAAATGCACAACCACGGCACCATGCATGATTAAATTTGGCACTCTTTAATCATGTATTTTTTTTTCTTTTTGGGTAAACTCTTTAATCATGTCAACATCTAGGGATCTGCTAATTAATTTTATTTTTTCCTATAGATACTTACTTTTGGTGATTGCACGTGTCTGCATCTTTGTTGAAAAAAAATTATGGATTTAATAGTAAATGAAGGGTAGAAGAAGGTTAGCTAGACGTAACATTAGTTTATGTTTCTGAAAGAATTTCAGAAGAATGAATATTCCGTTCTCATAGCTAATCAATAGATCATGGACAGAGTTTGTAAATAGTTAACGTGGATTATGTTTGATCTAATAGAAATGAAATAATCAATACATGAATACATATGAATAACTAAAGCTTACATAACTCACAAAAGGACTCTACTGTTGATTAACACTAAATGCTAATCAACATAGTGGATCTCTTAAAGAGAGTTTCTTTGACATGTGTGAATTATTTAATCTACTATGGAGTCAAACAAATGACATACTGTTGTCCTACATGAATGTATGAACCCTCTGTTAGTGTCTTAAAATCAGAAAAGGACACCAAATATTTGCTTCCAAATAATTTATTAGCCGTGGTTAACTCTTTTTTTATCATCTCCCTTTCTCTTGTATGATTGTTAACCTTATAGATTTTGTAATGTATTTGTTGATTTAAATTTTGTTGTTGAATTCTTTAGATATGAGTACCATGGTTATTATGGAGGTGAAGAAGCAGAGAGAGAGAATAACTACACTGACATGGTGAGACACATTTTTATAAATCTGAAAAAGGAAATATTTCGCCCTCTCTTCCTGCACCATCCACATTCCATACCAAAGAAGGAAACAAAAAGCAAAAAAAAGATTCTAATTCTTCTGTTGAACAAGCCAAACAACAAAGTGAACACCAAAATATGCTCAAGATGAAATAAAAAATGGAGTCATCACTCCAATGAAAACAAAATAAAATATTGCGAACACATTGCTTTCATATTCTCTCTTTCAATATTTATAATATATCTTCAATATAATTCATACTATACTATTTTCTCACTATTTATATTACACTCTTTTTCGTTCTTGTTATATATATCTACAGGCTGGTGAACCACATATTACGAAATATAATTGTTTTATCTATAAATATATCTTCGCCCATGTGTAGAACGGGCACGGACACACTAGTCTATTATATAAGTGAACAAAGGAGGGACGAATACTGGAATAGGTAGAAGAAGTACTTTGTGCCAAAAAGTCTGTACAAATAGGGTATTTTGGAAATTGAAAATATTATTGTTTCCAATACAATTGTGAAGACACGTGTAGAAGTACTTTGTGCCAAAATGCCTGTACAAATAGGGGTATTTTGGAAGTTGAAAAAATTATTGTTTTCAATACAACTGTGAAGACAAGTGTATCCTGCAATTAGCTTTAGCAAACCACTTGTAATGCCTACTCTATCATTAGATGCAATCTGTTTCTCTGGAAGACTATCTTAGGCCTCAAATCTCTTTCTTCTGCACATCTTTCATTTTTTTCCCTGCTAATTTCATTACCAGAAGACAACTATTTGGGCAAACTATTGCTGCAGGTTGAAAATTTTTATTCTTCTCTTTTGTTGCTTAATCTTTCACTGTTGGATCTCCTTTCGGCTTTCACCTACATCTTCTATATGTGTTACTAATCGTCTATGAAAACAATCGTTGCATGTTGTTTTTTCCAAATTGATCAACACTCGTGGATTGCACCTGGGCTATTTTTGGTGAGAGTTGGCTGATTTTTTTTTATCTTGCTTGATTATAATTGGTACCCACAATCAGTTGTATTTTATTTTTGTTACTAATTTCTTGCTTGAATTTCAAGTATATGTTACTAATTTTACTGATTTGCACATGCATTATGTCTCTTTGATTAATTTTGTCTTTATTATTACTTCTCGTTTCGTTTTAGTTCTTTCTAAAAGTATTTGTTTCAATTTAGTTGTTTTTTTTAATGAAATTAAGAGTATTTTGTTACGTTCTTCTAATACTATCCTCAAAATTACATAAGTAAATAAAATATATTTACTGAAATTTATATTTTTTTTCAAGTATAATTAATAAGGCTAATTTGGTGAAATAAATCCCTAATAAATATTTTTCTAAGAAAATGTCAAGTAAAAAGGGATCAACTAATTTAAAACGGAGAGAGTAACTAATTATTGCACAATCATGTCTCAAAAAAGAAATAGGTGGCAACCCAAATAGGCGGCAACCCAAAGAAGAGTAAGTGAAAAGTTTTTATTGAACTACAATACGTGTCTATAATCAAAATGCAATACAAATCAATAGGGCAAACAAAAATCACTATTGATCAAGTTTAAGGTACAAAACAATACATATATGAGGGTCTATGTATTAAATTTTCTCTCAAGTGAAACAGATGTATCTACGTCTTCTAATTTGTAACTCTCAGATTTCCATTTTTTCCACTCCTCTCAATTTCGACTATTTAAGTTCATAATGGAGTTTGATTATGTACTTTTCACAATTTTTAAGTATCTAAATTTTAATTCTAATTATTAAATTAATTTAATTTAATTTAGCTTTGAAATTTAGTCAAATTGACTCACGAAAAATGCATGGAGCAAATAAAAAGAAATAGAGGAGATACTTATTTTGATGTTATGCAAGCTCTTTCTTTTGAGAATAGTAACTTTAATTCTCTGCAAGTGCTTTAGCTCTAAAATTAATATTAATATGCCCTTTGTACTTCTTCCAGGATGAATGTGAATGTAGGTGCTACTGAATTAGGAGGACAATAGAAAACAAAGCTTCTAGAAAATGAGAGCTTGAAAGGTGAAGATAGACAAAAAGATCCTTTCCTCTCATTTAAACTTTTTGTTAAATATGATTTGTCATTCTAAATTTATGGAATTTTCATTTTCTTTATCGATCAATTTGTTCTATAATTTTCTTTTTGCCTAAAATTGGCATATATCCAATATATGAAGCTACATTTTATATTAGTACAAAATTAAATAGAATACTTACTTGCCTTTAAAGTTGATACAAGTGTTTAATTTCGAGGTGCAGCACTCACGGATGATAATACTGTATAGTCAAAAATTGATCTCAGAAATTATTTTTTAATTTACAGATATGATTCATCTCTAAAATTTAAAATTTTATAGGTTTATTGACCCTAGCACGAATGCTCCTGTAAAAATTGTGTTTTTTGTGGTTAGTGTTCTTTAGTAATATAAACTTCTCCCCTCGAGCTTGCAAGTTAGCTTCATGCTCCCTATCAATAAATTACATATCTCATGC
Source organism: Capsicum annuum (assembly GCF_002878395.1). Lineage (NCBI taxonomy): Eukaryota > Viridiplantae > Streptophyta > Magnoliopsida > Solanales > Solanaceae > Capsicum > Capsicum annuum. The sequence continues at coordinate 187,648,887 of NC_061121.1, read as the reverse complement.
TGATATTCAGTAAAAATGAATTTTTTCTTCTGTCAAACATAAATGATAGTTGTCTTGATAACCCTGATAGTTTTTTAAAACGTTACTACTCGAGTAAATATTTGATCACCTTAATGGTTTTTATTGAAATGAAACAGCAGTGTCAATAAAAGTAAAATTTAAATTTGAAGTTTTGGACACTTTTTCCTTCTTTGTACCTCCCATTCTTTTTGCAGTGTACAGTATGATATTGATCTGGGAAAATACACTTCAAACTCCATATACGTCCCTGATCAGAGAGGTACTGGCAGAAAGCTTAAAACGATGAAAGAGAATAATTTATTTCTATTTTTTCCCACTTTATTTTCTTTGAGCTAAGACAAAAATCTTTACTTTTCCTTGATCTTCATTCACCTATAAACTTATTCTTGCATATGTTAATGTGCTTATGAAGTAAATCATCGCACTGAGTGTCCAACCAATTGGGAGAGAATCAATGCTTTATGTTTCCTATCAATAAAAAATCAATCTTTATTAAAATTCAGTTCTCTCTTCTTTCAAACATCAATGCATTTGCAGTGTCAGTAGAACTAAAATTAAATTGACGTTTTTGACACTACATATAATAATGATGGCCACAGGTTTTGGTCGAATGTGATACTAATGATATAATTGACAACCAGGGCCAGAGGCGAATCATGCGCCCTAAGTGTTATTGTGTTCTTTAGGGTGCACATAATTTATATATCAGTTTCTTAAGGTATATACATATACGTATTGCACAATTTTTTTCGAACTTACTGGGTGCACGTGTACCCTATCCTAGCACGTAGGTCCGTTCCTGCCAGGGACTGCTTTGGAGCTTCAGCTATATTACACCGTCAAGAACGTTGTTCAGATAAAAATGCAAATTCTAAGTACAGTACGTGAAAGGGCATGAAATCATTTATTAGCATGAGGTATGAATACTGTTGACACCCAATTTTGTCTCGTCTTCTTTCAAGTCATCTCTTTGCTCTTCTAAATAATTTTGATAATTTAAAAAAAAATGCATGTATGTTATTTCTATTATAGGAGTTTAAGCAAGTCCTGCTACCATTTTTATTCCTAAAATTAAGAATCATCGACGATATATTATTATTATTATTATTATTATTATTATTGTTGTTGTTGTTGTTACTTATTGTTATTATTATTATTATTATTATTATTATTTTATTATTATTAATATTAATATTATTATCATCATCATTATTTATTGCTATTTTTATCATATTTTAAATTATCGTCGCGTTCTCGATGAACTTTGCGCAAAAGGGATTATATTTATTTTTATTTAATTGTATAAAATATTTTTGTGATTTTATACTTTATAAATAATATTGTTCAATTTCGACATTTACATGCAACTTTGTTTACGTACTTGATTTCTTATTTATTCGAATATTTTAATATGTTTTATCAAAAGTGTCATTTGTATTAATTTAGCAGCCCAAAGTATATGAAAGAAGACATTTTCAAATCAGCCTATTTTAATATGAAAAAATTACAGAAACTAGTATCCTTAGCAACACTTTTTCAAAATTACAACTTATAGCAAAGGTAACAATATTTTACCCATTTCATAGTAATAGAAAAATATGTATTTTTCAGTTGTGCATATGTATTTATGAGTAATACATATATATTTGTATATGTATTTATATAGCAATACTTTACTTAAATACAAATACAATTTGCTATTTTTCGTAATTATAAAACTGTTGCTATAAAAGTTATAATTAAGGCTACAGAGTTTCTATTTCTGAAATTTTCCCTTTTAATATCCCTCAAATTTTGACCTAAAATCCAGGCCCAATCCACCAACCCACTCTTCTCTCAACCCTTTCATGCCATGCGTGACGTGAACACTACCTTTGCTCCACATAAGACACTAACACCCTCTTAACACACGCTTGTTGCACTTCTTCCACGCCCTTGCATACACTTAGCACCTCCGTTGCCACATGTCTCATATCAATAGGTTGGTCAAAAATAATTTTAAATCTTAATTTCTTTCTTCCCTTGATTTGCCCATTTTAACCCCACTTTTTTCACCTAAAATGACCTAAACACCCTCAATCCTTAAAAAATTTGATTAGGTTTTCATTTTCTTTCTCAAAGCATCACCTCTTTCTGTCTATTTTGGGGAAAATTTAATCTCTCTTTCACCTTGATAGATGTTTTTTACGCCATTTTCGTGAAAATCTTAAAGTTTCAGACGCTTCCTTCCTCAATTTGGATGCCTTTTCCCTCCTCGAGTAAAGCCAGTTGGAAGGGCTTTCGTCAAACAAGATGAAAATGGAGTGAAGCCAAAGAAAATTAAGGATTCTGATCTCTTTGCAGAAAAGGAGCAGATTCGGACAATTTTTTTATTCGAATTTCAAACAATTTTTTATTCGAATTTCAAACGAATCTAATCTTTTAAATTCCTGCCTAAAGGAACCCCAAGAACCCTAATTTTTCATCTATAAATACCAAAGGTTTGGGAGGTTTCAAGGTTTTTTTTTGGGGAGGTCACAAGATAAAGAAAAAGTTCTTTCATCTCGTTAGGAATTTTATTTTTTTGTGTGTGTGCACTATTTGAGTTCTAAATCTTAATTTCGAGTGTAGATTTGTGATCAAAGTCTCGTTCACTGCCACTCAAAAGGTCAGCCTAATCTCCTTGTAGTCTCTATTCTCCTTGCAGCTTATTAAAAATGCAAATCTGGACCCTCTTTTGCTGATTCTTTGTTTGATTACATAAAAGAAAAAAGACTGCTTATTTAAAATTGTTCTTTCTAATTTGATAATTGTTGATATGGTAAAATCACCTTTTCAATAAAAGATTTTTGTTGTTATTGTTGTTGAATTTAAGAGGGGTCTATATTTATCCTTGCATCCTTACTGTGGTGTGTCAAATTTTGATTTTTTTTGTATATTTTTTACCATGTGTGTTGAGTCATATCTCTGTATTTCATAAATAGAAAAATACATCGATGAGCGTTTGTCATATTTTTTTTAATTTCTTTATCTGTTTTTATTCTTTTTAAATTTGAGAGTGATCTAATACATTACCTCTTACTTTAGAAAAAAGTGATGTTGAAACATCTACTTTAGGGGGTAATATTGCCCTTTTTTTAGGACAGTGAAGTATATGCAGCTTATGTATTTGACCTACGGTGCTTATTTATTTGATGCAAAGACATGTGAGAATGCTTCTTTGTTTTAATTTGAGAGTGATCTAATGCATTACCTCTTACTTTAGAAAAAAGTGATGTTGAAACATATACTTTAGGGGGGTTAATATTGCCCTTTTTTTAGGACAGTGAAATATATGTAACTTTTGTATTTGATCCACGGTGCTTATTTTTTTGATGCAAAGACATGTCAATAGAGAATGCTTCTTGTTTTGCTTGATTTTTTTTTTCAAAGCAACTGTGCGTTTTTTACTAGAATAGGGAGCTATGGTCACGCCTTTTTCTGTATTTTGCACATCTATATAAGCTCTCAAGCCTCTTTCTTAACTCGTGTAGTTGTGTACATAAGTTCTGTTTTCCTGTTGAGGTTTAAGTAATCAAAGGAGTATGTTTTGACTTCGTCCCACAAAGCGGGGTATGAGAGGGGTATAGTGTAGTAGACCCCACCCCTAGAAAGGTTATTTTTGAGACTCAATATTTTGGTATTATGCTTGTTTATCTCATAATTTGCGTGAAGAATATATTGTTGGTGTATCTATGATTTGATGGAGTGAATTCTTAAATTTGATTTCCTTTTTTATCAATATGAGCTTTATGCGTGAAATACTAAGAAAGCTACTTATTTGTTTAATATAGGAAAGATTACATATAGAGAGTCTTCATGGTTGATCCAAACTAATTAAGAATTACATATGCTGGGGTGATCTTATATCTTGGCAACATTTAGAATTGAGAATTTTAACGTGTGAAAATGGTTGACTTTTAAATATTTTCTAAATTGATCTCCTATAAGTCCAAGAATGGTTATTTGTAGTGTTATGCTTCAAAGGAGCAATTTTCACATAACTCGGAGATGTCTTATGTGAATTTTTTCACAAATTAGCTTTCTTAGTTTGTTTGCAAGTCGTCGATTGCAAATATGGTTTCTTACTCGGTATTCGCACGCTTTTTTATATTTTTTTTGAAATGATAAAATTCATTGTACAACGTCATTTGTTCCTATAGTTGCTTGGTCTCTCTTTATCCCGTATTGTAAAATGTTGAATTGCCTCTAATCTTTTTTTTTTTCTTTTCTTATTTCACGTCTACACTCGGAGCGCGTTTGGAGTCTTATGACTTGACTCCATCTCTGTTCAAATCAGAGAAGTGAAATATCAGATGCATTACGTGTTTCCATCTAGCAGTCTAGTGCCTTTTTCCCTCTTTGCTAGCTTTATTTTTCTTTTGTAGACACTTGTTATTATGGCCATCTAACATCTTATGCATTATTATTTAAAATTTATGTTTTTGTATGTTTTCGAATTATATTGAAAACACAAACAAATTAATTTTTTTTACTCTGTTATTGGGTTTGTTTTCCATTAAAAGAAGTGGCTGAGTTAATTTTTTTTATCAAAGGTCTAACAAGGATTTTTTTGGCCAATTGCAGTTCTTATATTTCTAAGTCTAAAATCGTGAGAGGTGATTTTTGCAATTAATAGTTCAAGTGGCTACTTCTCTAATCCATATTATTATATTAAATTTTTATTATTATACGTACTATTTGATGAAGTCTTAAACTGTTTACTAGTCAATACCCTTTTTTATAAAATAAAAAAATAAATAAATAATACTTATTTTACATATTTGTTAATGCACAAAAAATATTTTAATTTTCTCAGAGTTTATCGATCTAAGTTTGGTCGGTTGACCGTAGTTAGTGGATCCTTTATGATGACTAATCCCTTCCCTTTAAGATAATTAGAACCCTTACCTAGAATCGCTTAGTTAAGTAGACCTAAAATGAATTTTTAATTTATTTTAATCACTTAGTTTAAAATAGGTGTTCTAATTCATCGTAGAACTAGTTAGGTGACAACTTCCTTAATAAAATTAGAAGTTTTTCAGTATGTTGTACACTATTTTGACCTCGTGTTAAAATGGGGTAAAACAGCTTGGCGACTGCGACTTCACTGGGGAGTTATTAGGTTCTTAACCATAACAAACTTAGGTTAATAATTAAGTCTTTTTATTTTGTTATTTGTTTCACCCTAATTGTTTTGTTTTATCATGTTTGTATGGCATAAATTGTTTATTTGCTATTGTTTTATATAAATTGCTTACTTGTTTACCGCTTTATAAATCGACATTCCGTTCATATTTTTTTCACTTCGGTAAATTAACACACACACACATTGTACATGCGGATTGTACATTGTACTTTTCCAAAATTCTTTCAAATCACCAATTTTAGAGAGTCGATGCATACGTGAGGTGAGCGGGAGTTTTACTGTCGTGGGACCACGTGCCTTATCATATAGGAAATTCAAGTCCGTGTCTACCCAAATCTTAAAAAAACTTAAGATAGAGCGTTGCCACTCTTGATTTAGGCCATGCATGTATAAGCCATAGGTGGTTTGACCCATGGTGTCATTCCACGAATTTAGAAAATGCCTTTATGTCAAAAGGGTTCACGACTCGATGATGACCTTTATATCATCTGCAGAGATTATGATAAATTGATCCGACTTAAAATTTGACAAAATTGAGTTTGGAAAAGCATTTGCTTATGCTGTCTTTTTGTAGGTTGCTAGAATGGATAACTTGCCTAAGTTTGCCAACACCTAAATGGTTGTATGTGTGCCACTTAAGCTAAGGAAATGGTGGGAGAACATCAAGATGGAGCATGGGTTCGAGATTAGGAGAACTTTTGGTTTCTTGACATCATTGATTTACATATCTTCTGACACATATAGTCAAGGCATTGCTCAAATTTTGGGATCCCACTAGAGTCGTGTTCAAATTCAAGGATTTTGAATTGACCCCCACAATTGAAGAAATTGGTGGATTTACCATTTTGAAGTATCAAGGACGGGCTATGATCTTACCTCGTAAATAGTCAGGAAAGAAATTATTGCATCTTCTTGGGCTCAGAAACAACCTCAAGCTTGCGTGTTTGGATCGTGATTGGATTTCTCTTGACTAGTTGTATAAAAGATTTGGTCGCAAGGAGGGTCACGAGTTCTTTAGTAGGGAATTCTCTTGTTCTGCTAATAGTTGGAGAAAGAAACGTCCTATCTCTTTTGCCATTGCTTTATTAGGTATTTTGGTCTTTTCTTTGGAGAATGAAAGGATCGACACTTGCCTTAGTTCCGTAGTTCGAGATCTTTTTCGTTGGGTTGAAAATGCTGAAGTTACACTGGTTCTGATGATTATAGCAGAAATGATGAGAGCACTGTCCAAATATGCCAGAGGAAGAAGGTTCTTTGAAGGTTGTAATATCCTTCTTCAAATTTGGTCTACAAAACATTTCTATAGACGTAATTCCATAGTCGACATACTCTTTAGCAGACCGAACAAGATTGACTCTCATCTATAAAGGATGGCAGAATTTGTAGCTCTTGTGGGTACAAATAATTGGTATATATACATGAGGGTGCTCACGGGCAATTAAATCTAATGGAGGCACCCATAGTTGTCACCTCGCGTTGCTGTCATCAGGAGTCGTACAACAAACTATACTGAACTTATTGGCTTAAAAGGTCTTCAACCATATGCTCCCTCACGAGTGCTTTGGCAATTTGGGCGTCATCAAGTCATTCCACTTCGTTCAGATATGAGTAGATTTGAGGTTGATTTCGGCCACTCTTTGAGATTCCTAGAGTAATCGAGTTGCTTCAAGAATAGAGAAATTTGATGACAATAGATGTGCTTAACGAGCAAGCTTACTGTACTCTAGAGTAATATGTGTGGTTATCAACAACTATGGAGGATACAGATTTTAGCCGTCAAGGACAAACCGTTGGGTATGAAGATCTTGAAGAAACAAAATGGGCACATAGTATCCTGATCAACCACTTTGTCATCCCACTTGAAATGTGGGAACAAGTCATTCCCGGATCTTTGGCACACTTTGGAGCATGAGGACTTAGTTTAGTGCCCAGAATTTCTCTTATCATGTACTTTCTTTATGTTTTGGCTAGGATTTTCGTTTTATTATCATGCATTCTCTTTATGTTTTTGAAATCAATGTAATGGTCTAATGATGATATTCAAATGGAGTGGTTTGTTTCTCATTTTCTAACGTCAAACTCAAGTAATGTCATTCATTAAAGCTTGGATCAATTTTCATAATCTCAATTATTTGACGCATAGACCCACCTTTTGGCACAAAAGAGGTCCTGTGCATAATAGGATGCATTTTGATTATTGAAGTTTTCTTTTATTTATATGCTTTGTTTGCAACATGAAATATGCTTTCTTTTCCAATGTTGTTTGCTTAATTGTGAGTTATTTATGAAAAATTATTCTCTCATGCTGATATATTTCTTTTTTTTGAAGGTTTTTCTTCCTTTTAATTTATTTTCCCCAACGGTTGATTTGTGTTGACTACGAACTGGTTGATCACCCGTACTTTACAAGATCAAAAGCATGAGCAAACGCTAACATGATTGATTCAGGTACACCTGACGGCTTAGGACTTGTCACCATCCCAAGAGGTGAACCCGAGACTTCAGGGGAGACGTATGCAACCCTTCATGATGAACATATAGCTCATATGATGCAATAAATGGCCGACATGCAAAGTGAGATTGTTCGACTTCGGAACCTTACAAAACTGTCCATTACCATGAATACTCCACTTTTTGAAAATGTAACAAATACCATTATTCTATCTACTTTTCCACCTATTTACTCTCCTGCCTCCCAACACTTCCTACTAAATCCCTCACTTCACCGAAACAACCCTATTTCTTCCAAATCTCCCATCAACCCACAAGAAAACAACCCACAACAAGTCGACCCATGATAAACAAACCCATTAACCTTTACTACTCCTTATGTTTCTCAGGCTTCACTTACCCAAACTCCATTTACCCAAACTCCACATACCTAAACTATCCCACTTACCCAAATTACCCCAGTTATCCAAAACCACCAAGCGGCCCTACATATATCGATGACACATGCTGCAATTCCTAACACGCAATATGTGCCACTAGTATATATAGCGAGAGCTCAGCCTTTTACTATCTCGATGCCAATTACATAAGAAGCTGATCCTTTTGAAGAGATAAGGAGAGAGGCAAGGTCCAAAGTAGATGAAAATATAGCAAATGAGATTCGTAGTTTAAAAGAAGCATTCCAAACCATCCAATAACAAAAAAGATGTGAAGGATTTGAGTATGAAGATTTATGTGTTCATCCAGATGTTGAGTTGCCGATAGGGTATAAGGTGCCGAAATTTGATATGTTTGATGGAAGAGGGAATCCTCGAGCTCATTTAAGGTCGTATTATGACAAACTAGTGGGAGTAGGGAAAGACGAGGCCATTAGAATAAAGTTGTTCATAAGGAGTTTGACGGGAGAAGCTCTAGATTGGCACACGATCCAAAACCCATAGAAATGGTGTAGTTGGAATGCCTTCGCGCAAGAATTTATGGATAGGTTCAGGTTTAACACTGAAGTCATCCTGGATCGGTTCCACTTGATAAAGATGGAGAAGAAATCGACAGAGTCCTTCAAAGAATATGCCATGCTGTGGAGAGCAGAAGTCGTGAAAGTTCAACCTCCTATGGCTGAAAGTGAGATAATTTCTCATTTTGTGCAGTCTAAAAAAGATGCGACATATTATGACAAGTTGATGAACATGGTTGCATAGAAGTTCTATGAGGTTGTTAGGATAGAAGAATTTGTTGAAAAAGGCATTAAAATGGGGAGAATTACTAATCTGGCAGCTTTACAGGCAACAAGTAAGGCAATGCAGTTTGCTCAAACTGGGGAAGCGAATAAAAAGAAGAAGGATGAAGTCTCCACTGTCATGACCATTCAAGAAAATAGACCAAACCAAATATTGACATACCAAAATTCATCACCCCAACCTTTCTACTATAACTAATATGCCCAAACTCCTCACGAATATTACCAATCTTTGCCTGCCTCATATCCAGTTTATGCAACCCAGCCAGCATATTGTCCACCTTGAGCACCAACTTATCAAAACCCGCCAGAATATCAACCTACCTATCATCCTCAAACCCACTGCCAACCATAAAATCATCCTTTAAATTCACCCAGACCTCGCCCGAACTATGGAAAAAGGCTAACCAAAACCTATACTCCTCTAGACGAACCCTTATCCCAATTGTATGAAAGATTTAGAGTTGCAGGAGTACTCCAGCCGATCCAAGGTAGAATTCCCAATCTCCTTTCGGGATGGTATGATGGTATAAAGTATTGTGCTTACCACTCCGTGGTTGCTGGGCATGACACTAAGAATTGTCTTACTCTCAAGGATAAGATTGAGGCACTAATCAAAGAAGGAGTTATTTAGCTCAAAGGAGCTCCCCCTAATGGGAACAATAATACTTTGCCAAATCATGGGGGTGCCCATATGAACATGATCACCAATGGTTAGGAATGAATTTAGAGGGAACTATTGTATCAGTCGGTGATAAGGAAAAAATGAAAACATCAGCTTTTGTCGCACCTATAATTACAGTCCAAATGCAAGCGCCAATCGAAGTAGAAGTTGTTGTTCCCAGGCCTATGATCACAACTTTAGTTGCTCAGACACCTTCGTTAGATACCAAAGAAGCTCCTTGGAATTACTCAACTGATGCAAGGGACAAAGGTAAAGGAAAATTAGTTGTAGATGCTGTTGCTGTGGGAATGACAAGATTTGGGCGTTGTTATACCCCTGAAGGAGTTATGCAAGGAGTTCCTAATAAGGAAAATAGTCAAAAGAAAGTTGTGACAGAGGCTGAGACAGAAGATTTATAGAGCAAAATGCTGACTAAGGAGTATTCTATTGTGGAGCAACTGAAGAAAACTCCTGCCCAAATATCCTTTTTGTCATTTTTAATGAATTTTGTAACTCATAGGAGCGCTCTGGTAAAGGTGTTGAATGAAACTTATGTGCTAATTGAGATAATTAGCGAGAACCTTTCAGCTCTGGTGGGATAAGTTCTGGAAGCTAATACAGTCTCTTTTAATGAAGATGAGTTGTAGCCTGAAGGCTTGGGGCATAATAGAGCATTGGACATCACTGTCAGGTGTAGGGACAAGTTTTTTTTCTAAATTTCTCATTGACAATGGCTCAGCTATTAATATTTGACCTTTTAGTACCCTCTGATCTTTGGAAATTGATATTGGGAAAGTGTGTGAAAGTAATGTAAGGGTTAAAGGCTTTGATGGGACTCAAAGAGGATTTATTGGAAAAATTGATTTAGCACTACAAATTGGACTTGTGGAGTTTACAGTGAATTTTAAGTGTTGGACATTTCTGCTAGCTACAATTTGTTACTCGAAAGGCCATGGATTCATAGTGCTGGCGCAGTCTCTTCTACCCTGTACTAGACTTTGAAATTTGTTTGGAATTATCATGAGATTGTGATTCATGGAGAGAAAAATAGTTCTATTTACCAGGAGAATTCAATCCCTATTATTGAACGAGTGAAACACCTGGACGAATCTATTTTTCATGTTAAGGAGATTATGTGTACTGCTCAGGTAGAAAGCTTAAAGTTGCCTTGAGTACTTATGACGGTGGCCTTAGAAATATTGAAGAATGGTTTTTTGCCTGGTCGAGGTCTTGGTGTGAACTTGGATGGAATACTAGAGCCAATTCAATTATCCATCCAGAAGAGCACTTTTGGTTTTGGATATGAGCCCACTTTGAAGAAGTCTCATCGGCTAATCTCAAAAGGAAAGGTGACAATCTCCTACCAAAGCCTGTTTCACTCCTGAATCAGTCGTTTTCCAAAGCGTTTGTTTCCTAAGTTTTAGAAGAAGATATTGAAGAAGACCTCGTAGAAGGAGTCAAAATCTTGTTTAATACTGAAGAAGAAGTTGAGTGCATTGTGATTCTGGAGGATTGCATTAAGACCTTGACTATCTGGGATGCTGAGCCTGGAGATCCTTTGAACAATTGGACTTGTACCGCATCGTCGGTTCTCCGAAAATCTTGGTAGATGATTGTATTAGTATTTACAACACGATTCAAAATTGAGGCCTAAATCATATTTATGAATTTATGTGTTTTTCCTCCACTTTTGAAAGCTTACACCAAATCCAAATTATAATTTGCTATTTTTATTTCAAATCGTCTTCATTAATTTATTTCTTTTTTTTTCAGCAAGCAAACTAACAAATCTGTCAATACTATGAATGTGACATACAATGAAACAATCGAAACGATTTCAAATAACGAACAAGACTTTGCAGAATATGAAGAAGATTTTTTGTTTGAAGAGTTGACTAAAGAATTTGAACATTTTGAAAATAAGGCAAAACAAAATTTGGATGAAAATGAGACGATAAACTTGGGGAATTTGGAAAACATAGGAGAAACAAGGATTAGCATTCATTTGACTTCGTCCCAAAGGAATGAATTGATTGGTCTTCTGAAGCAATATATAAATGTATTTGCATGGTCCTATGATGATATGCTGGGCCTAAGCATAAACATTATTTCTCATAGGTTGCCAACAGATCCATCTTGTCCTCCTGTAAAACAAAAGCCGAGAAAGATGAAGCCTGATTTGAGTTTGAAAGTCAAGGAGGAAATATCCAAGCAATTCGATGCCAACGTCATTCGAGTCATGAAGTATCCCACTTGGTTAGCCAATATTGTACCCGTGCCAAAGAAAGATGGAAAAATCATAGTATGCGTGGATTATCGGGATCTCAACAAGGCTAGCCCAAAAGATGGTTTTCCTCTCCCAAATATTCACATACTCATTGATAATTGTGCAAAACACGAGTTGCAGTCTTTTGTTGATTGCTTTGCAAGGTACCACCAGATCTTGATGAACGAAGAAGATGCCGAGAAGACTGCATTCATCACACCTTGGGGAGTATATTGTTATCGGGTGATGTCTTTTGGACTCAAGAACGCAGGGGCAACTTATATGAGGGCCATGGCTACTATTTTTCATAATATGATCCACAAGGAGATTGAGGTTTATGTAAATGATGTCATTATCAAGTCGCGAAAGAGCTCAAATCACTTGGCAGATCTGAAGTTCTTTAACAGGCTGAGACGGTATGATCTAAAATTGAATCTGCAAAGTGTGCATTTGGTGTTCCCGCTGGAAAGCTATTGGGATTCATTGTGAGTAGGAAAGGCATACAATTGGATCCTTAAAAAATAAAGGCTATCCAAGACTTGTCTCCTTCGAGAAGTCGAAAGGACGTGCTGAGTTTCCTAGGTCGACTCAATTACATCAACTGATTTATTGCACTATCAACAGTGATTTGTGAACCGATATTCAAGTTGAGAAAGGATGGTGCCACCAAGTGGACAGAAGATTGTCAATAAGATTTTGATAAAATCAAGGAGTATTTTTCTAATCCACCCATTTTGGTGCCCCCAGAACCCAGAAGGCCATTGTTGGTATATTTTTCTATGTCAGAAAATGCATTTGGGTGTGTTTTAGGACAACATGATGAAACTAAAAAGAAAGAGCATGCTATATATTACTTGAACAAGAAGTTCACACCTTATGAAGCCCGATATACATTACTGGAATGTACCTGTTGTGCCTCGACTTGGGTTGCACAAAAGTTAAGGCATTACATGTATGCGTATACCACTTTTCTGATTTCTAGGATGGATCTGCTCAAGTATATTTTTCTGTAGCCCATGCCAACCGGAAAGCTAGCAAAATGGCAAATCTTGCTAAGTGAATTTGATATTGTGTATGTTACTCAAATGACAGTCAAGGGACAAGCTTTAGCCGACCATCTTGCTGAAAACCTGTAGATGAAGAGTATAAGCCTCTTAAAACTTATTTCCCGGATGAAAAAGTTTTGTTCATTGAAGAAGATATTTCGGAAGAATATCCAGGTTGGAGAATGTTTTTTTGATGGGGCTTCAAACTTCAAAGGAGTTGGTATTGGGGTAGTACTAGTTTTAGAATCAAGCAAACATCATCCGATCTCAGCAAAGCTCAGGTTTCCATGCACTAACAATATGGTAGAATACGAGGCTTGCATTCTTGGTCTTAGGATGACTATTGATATGAACATACAAGAACTTTTGGTTATAATAGATTCAAATTTAGTGGTTCATCAAGTACAAGGAGAATGGAGTGTCAAGAACGTGAAGTTGCTTCCATATATGGAGTACGTGAAAGAGTTGCACAAGAAGTTCATCAAGGTTGAATTTAAACATGTCCCGAGGACTCAAAATTAGTTAGTAGATGCATTGGCAATATTGTCTTCTATGATTCAACATTCTGACAAGAATTTCATAGATCCTATCAAGGTGAATGTACAAGACCAACCGACCTACTGTCTTCATGTAGATACAGAACCAGATGGAAAACCTTGGTAATACTACATCAAGAGGTATCTCAAAGAAGGAGACTATCCAGAAGGCATAACCGCTATTTATAAGAGAACACTTCGGAGATTGGAAAATCACTTTTTCCTAAATGGAGAAATTCTTTATAGGAGGACTCCAAATTTAGGATTGCTAAGGTGTATCGACGCTCAGGAGGCGACCAGGTTGGTCGAAGAAATACATAGGGGCATGTGTGGGCCACATCTGAATGGCTTTATTTTAGCAAAGAAGATCCTTCGGGCTGGCTATTTCTAGATGATAATGGAAACAAATTGCATTCACTTTGCGCGAAAATGTCATCAATGTCAGATTCATGGTGAATTGATTCATGTTCCACCAAATAAACTCGATGTGACAAGTTATCCTTGGCCATTTGCAGCATGGGGCATGGATGTCATCGATCCTATTGAGCAATCTGCATCTAATGAACATAGGTTCATTTTGGTAGCTATTGATTATTTCACCAAATGGGTAGAAGTCTCTTTATTCAAGTCTGTAACAAAGAAAGTGGTGATAGATTTTGTTCGAAATAACATTATTTGTTGATTTAGAGTTCCGAAGTCAATTATAAAAGATAATGGAGCTAATCTCAACAGTGGCTTGATGTGTGAGATATGTGAGAAACTTAAGATTACTCATCGTAATTCCACCTCTTTCTGTCCTCAAATGAATGGAGCAGTTGAGGCCGCCAATAAGAACATCAAATGGATACTGCGGAAGATGATTGATAACTACAAACATTGGCACAAGAATTTGCCATTTGCCCTCCTTGGCTATCGCACCACTATTAAGACTTCTACTGGAGCAACACTTTATCTGCTGGTTTATGGAACAGAAGTAGTGTTACCCACAGAAGTAGAGATACCGTCTTTGAGAATCAATCAGGAAGATGAGTTGAGTGATGGCCAATGGATTTAAAATCGGTATGAACAATTGATGCTAATTGATGAAAAGAGGATGAAAGCAGTTTGTCATGGGCAGCTTTATCAGAATAGAATGGCCAAAGCTTACAACAAAAGGGTACGACCGAGATAATTCAAGCCGGGATAATTGGTGTTGAAGCACATATTTCCACACCAGAATAAAGATAAGGGAAAGTTCGCACCTAACTGGCAAAGGGCTTGCGTCGTTCACCGAGTACTGACAGGAGGAGTACCAATACTAGCATAAATGGATGGTGAAGTGTGGTCGAAAGCTATCAATGCAGATGCTGTTAAGAGATACTATGTTTAGAAGCTTTTATTTCTTATGTAGTGTTCTTTTTGCTATGTACTGAAACTACGAATGACCTAGTTCTCTCGGGGGAATACGTAGGAAACCCGCATCGGGTTTAGTCTTTTAAGTAGAAATTTCCCATAAAATCCCTCTCTAATTGTAATGCAAACTACGGTTGACCTGACTTCCTAGGCGGATACGTAGGCGGCCACATCGGACTCGGTCACATTAGAAGAAAAATTTGTTTTTCCTTTTTTTTCTTTCGTATGTAATGAACTACGTACGACTTGATTCTCGTGGGACACGTAGGCAACCCACGGAGGGTTCGGCCCCTTAGTTTTTAATCTTCTTAAGAATTATTTCATGAACTACGCTCGGCCTGATTCCCTTGGTGGGATACGTAAGTTGACTATACAAGGGTCGGTCTCATCATATTGGAACACTTACATCTCGCTTAAACCAAAACTAGGATAACTTTTGAGGGGCAGCATTTTGAAAAATGTTTGAAGAGACGTCGAGAGATATTGAAGAGTGAGTTCGACCAACTAGTTGAAAAAAGGGACATCTCTTTGGATAAATGACGTTTGCATTGTTTCACCATATGTCACAGTTCAACAGTTTGACAGAATTTCTTTTTACCATTATGTATATTTGCATATTTTATTTATCAAGTTATTTATTACTCTTGTTTATCTTCTATTTTAAATAGTATTTAGCCAAATATTTTCTAATTTTCTGTTGGCCAAGATTAGAATAGATGGGGTTATGAGTCCAAACAAAGCTGAAAGCACGGAGTATCAGGAGCCAGACCTTCAAAGTCAACACAAATCAACCATCCTCCAAACTTATAAATTTTTCTTTGAATGCAGGTTCTACAGATTAGCAGAAGTTAAAAGGTTAACATCATTTGCAGTCATGCAAGGATTACAACTCGAACGGTTTGATTTTTCTTTAAAATATCTAGAAGAAATTATGTCTTTGTAGTAATATTGATTAAATGATTTTGAAGATGTTACAAAAAAATTTAATGCACTGCACATGACTTCTAGCTGGTCTACATAAATGCCTTTAATATACTGCACAAGTGTTTTTAAATGCTTAAAATGCACAATACATAGTTTTAATTGCCTTGCATATATGCTTTAAAATGCACCGCACACGCACTGCACAAATGCTTTAAAATATGTTAAAATACATTGCACATGGCTTTAATGGCTCTGCACAAGCACAAATGCATTGCACAATTACTATAAATTACTTTAAAATGCACAATACATGGCTTTTAGTTACTTTGCACCGCATATGCACTGCACAAAT
The DNA here is from genome assembly GCF_002878395.1 of Capsicum annuum. Lineage (NCBI taxonomy): Eukaryota > Viridiplantae > Streptophyta > Magnoliopsida > Solanales > Solanaceae > Capsicum > Capsicum annuum. Next base: position 187,632,831 of record NC_061121.1, on the reverse strand, counting down.
GCTTTAAAATATTTAGGATGCATTGGACATAGATTTAATGGCTCCGCATAAGCACAAACGCGCTTCACATTCGCTTCAAGTTATTTTACACTATGCATGACTTTCATTTTTTCTATAGCACTGCATAATTGTCTTCAAATGCATTGCATAATTACTTTCGGATAAATGCACAGAACTTATAGATGCACGAAACAAATGCTTTATAGAAATTCACTACCTGCAAAAGTTATGTTTCATAAATCATTGGCTTAGGAAAAACCCTTATCCTTCAATCATTTGGCTGAAAACGCCTCGTATTCATAATTTACTTAGTTTAAGGCCTCATTTTCATCGCCAAAAGGCACTATTCTCATGAATCATCGGCCTAAAATTTCATTTTTCATAAGTTCTATTTCTATCTTGCAAGACCGCATTTGCATAAACTAATGCCCGAGAGGCGTTATTTTCATTAATGCACTAAATACATTTACTATTTATATACTAATTGCTTTATCTAGTGTAGGTTTTATAGGAACTTTAGCACAAACGTAGAACTATTTCTTAGCAGTGAGCTGGGGTAATATGTTGGGAATGAGGATCAGACTCCTAATAAAGATAAGAGTCTACCTCGAACATCAGATGACACTACTCTCAAACATCTTACTTACATCGACACCTTGATGATTAAGATTCCTGAATCAATATATATGTCATCATAATTCGACACTTGGACAATCTTCATAAGCTCGTGCCTATCTTATTTTTCCTAATTTACAAGTATTATAAGTCTTGAACTACATATGACCTGATTCTCACACAACCCGAGATATGTAGGCAACTCGGAGATCGAAGTTCGACCGCAATCCTCCCTAACATTCTTCATACATATCCTCCTAGATCTTGTCAGTTGGGATAAAATTAGGTTATTAGTCAACTTCTTTGTCCGAAAACCCTTTCATTATTTTTGAACAAAGAGGGACAACTATTGACACTCATTTTTGTCTCGACTTCTTTTAAGTCATCTCTTTGCGCTTCTAAATAATTTTGATAATTTGAAAAAGAATGCATGTATGTTATTCCTATAATTAGGAGTTTATGCAAGTCCTGCTACCATTTGTATTCCTAAAATTAAGAGTCATCAACGATATATTATTATTATTATTATTATTATTATTATTATTATTATTATTATTATTATGATTGTTAATATTAATATTAATATTAATATTGTCATCATCATCATCATTATTTATTGCTATTTTAATTATATTTTAAATTATCGTCGCATTCCCTATGAACTTGCGTAGAAGATATTATATTTATTTTTATTTAATTGTATAAAATATTTTTGTGATTTTATACTTTATAAATAATATCGTTCACTTCCAACATTTACCATGCAACTTTGTTTAAGTACTTGTTTTAATATCAATTGATTTTTTATTTGTTCGAATATTTTGATATGTTTTATCAAAAGTGTCGTTTGTATTAATTTAGAAGCCCAAAGTACATGAAATAAAACATTTTCAAATCAACCTATTTTAATATGTGAAAATTATCTTCTATATTGTTATTAGATTGTTTATTGCAAGTTATAGCAATACTTTTATATAATTATTGAATTAAAGATTTAATTACTAGTTATAGTAATTCTTTAGAAATAATATATTTTTTTAAATAAGTGTTTGTTATTATCTCCTATTTTTTAGTCTTTAATATTCTATCTCTCCTCATTAAATCTATTGATAATTATGTTAAGAATAAATTTTGGTTTCAATAGTTATCTTTATTTAAAATTTTTTTTTAACTTTATCAATAAAGTAACAAAATTTGTTCTTAAATTAAGAAGTAAAATTTGGTAAAATATTTCTACATTGATATACATTATTCCTTCAATTTTTCTTTCATTATTCATAGATTTCATCATTTTATCACAACAGTAAATTTTAATAAATAATAATAAAATAAAGCTAATTTTTTTTTAAAAAAATCTTTTCTGATCTTTTTTTTTAAATATGGCACATACTTTGAGAATTAACTTTGCCAAATAAAGTATTCAATAGGAAAAATAAAAAATGGGAAAGTACAACATTGTAAAGAAATGTAACATTTTTCAATTAAAATCCCGACCCAGTTAATAGATTTAGTTTTATTATATGTGAAAATTATGTTTATGTTTATTTTTAGATTGTTTATTGTAAGTTGTAACTATATTTTTGTATAACTATTGAACTATATTGATTGTAGAAAGCAAAATTAATATAGTGAATCAGCACCAATATCAATCATGGCTAATACAGATTATCTTTTTTATTGCAACAAAAAGTTATTTGATAGCAAACAATTATCAGTTAGTTTAATTTCAATATGTATAGTGATAAATTTTCATTAAATATCCATTACATACACTAAAAAAGTTATGTAATAGACAAGACCATTTTTTCGTACCAATTGTCACATTCATAAACTCATTTCATACAAATGTGACATATACAAAAATTCCTCGGCAACAATTTTAATGTCAACTTCATACATTGAGCCCCCCCCCCCCCCCCTAAAAAAAAAATAAAAAAATTTCTTAAGTATGACAAGAGTATAAAATGACTTTAATAAAATTTATTAAAATAATTCATGGATATCATATTATGTACCATTTTCATACACTAGAAACAGATATAAGATATATCATTTATATACCAATTCTATTGTGAATTCAAAATTCATGAATTAGAAATTAAGATAGAGATTGAGTAAGAATAAATTATGAAAAAAGAAGAAGTATTTGTTTTTCTTTTTAAAAAATGAATATAAATATAATTTAAGAAATAGAAAAAAGCATGCCCATTAATAGATTCTATAGTTTTAGCCCACATAATAACTAACTCTTATTATAATGAAAGTTTTTTTAATTAGCATATAAAAAGACGTTTATTCTTAATTTTATTTGTTTTAAAACTTTTTATTAGTTGCAATCTAAGAAGTTTTGCTATGACTTGCAATTTATAATCTAAGGAGGTATATTTGGATTTTTTTCCCTTTAATATCCCTCAAATCTTGGCCCAAAATTTAGGCCCAATCCACCAACCCACTCTTCTCTCACCTCCTGTCCACGTCATGCGTGACATGGACGCCACCTTTGCTCCGCATAAGACACTAACAATCACTAACACCCTCTTAACACACGCTTGTTGCACCCTTCCACGCCTTTTCACACACTTAGCACCTCCCTTGCCACATGTCTCATCTCAATAGGTTGGCCAAAAATAATTTTAAATTCTAATTACTTCCTTACCTTGAATTGCCCTTTTTAACCCCCACTTTCTTCACCTAAAATGACCTAAACACCCTTAATCCTTAAAAAATCTGGTTAGGTTTTCATTTTTGTGTCTCAAAGCATCGCCTCTTTCTCTCTATTTTGGGGAAAATTTCATCTCTCTTTCACCTTGACAGATGTTTGCTATGCCATTTTCATGAAAATCTTGAAGTTTCAGACTCCCCCTTCCTCAATTTGGATGCCTTTTCCCTCCCCGAGTAAAGCCAATTGGAAGGGCTTTGGTCAAACAAGATGAAAATGGAGTGAAGCCAAAGAACAATAAGGATTCTAATCTCTTTGCCGAAAAGGAGCAAGTTCAAATTTTCCATCTATAAATACCAAAGGTTGGGGAGGTTTCACGGGTTTTTTTTGGGAGGTCACAAGATAAAGAAAAAGTCCTTTTATCTCATTAGGAATTTCAATTATTTTGTGTGTTGTGCGTTATTTGAGTTCTAAATAGTCAATTTTGAGTGTAGATTTGTGATCAAGTCCCGTCCACTGCCACTCAAAAGGTCAGCCTAATCTCCTTGTAGTCTCTATTCTCCTTACAGCTTATTAAAAATGCAAATTTGGACCCTCTTTTGCTGTTTCTTTGTTTGATTACATAAAGGAAAAAGACTGCATATTTAAAATTATTCTTTCTAATTTGATAATTGTTGATTTGGTAAAATCACGTTTTCAAGAAAAGATTTTTTGTTGTTATTGTTGAACTTAAGATGGGTCTATTGTTATCTTTTCATCTTACTGTGGTGTGTCAAATTTTGATTTTTTTTTTTTACGTATTTTACCATATGTGTTGAGTCATACTTCTGTATTTCATAAACAGAAAAATACATGGATGTGTGTTTGTCACCGTTTTTTTATTTCTTTATCTGTTTCTATTTTTTTTAATTTGAGAGTGATCTAATACATTACCTCTTACTTTAGAAAAAAGTGATGTTGAAACAAGGGTAATATTGCCCATTTTTTTGGTGTATCTATGATTGATGGAGTGAATTCTTAAATTTGATTCCCCTTTTTATCAATATGTGTTTTATACGTGAAACACTAAGAAAGCTAATTATTTGTTTAATATAGGGAAGATTACATATATAGGGTCTTCATGGTTGATCCAAACTAATTAAGAATTATATATGCTGGGGTGATCTTATATCTTGGCAACATTTAGAATTTAGAATTTTAACGTGTGAAAATGCTTGTCTTTAAAATATTTTCTAAATTGATCTCCCATCAGTTCAAGAATGGTTATTTGTAGTGTTATGCTTCAAAGGAGCAATTTTCACATAACTCGGAGATGTCTTATGTGAATTTTTTCATAAATTAGCTTTCTTAGTTTGTTTGCAAGTCGTCGATTGCAAATATGGTTTCTTACTTGGTATTCGCACGCTTTTTAATATTTTTTTTGAAATGATAAAATTCATTGTACAACGTCATTTGTTCCTATAGTTGCTTGGTCTCTCTTTATTCCGTATTGTAAAATGTTGAATTGCCTCTAATCTTTTTTTTTTCTTTTCTTATTTCACGTCTACACTCGGAGCGCGTTTGGAGTCTTATGACTTGACTCCATCTCTGTTCAAATTAGAGAAGTGAAATATCAGATGCATTACGTGTTTCCATCTAGCAGTCTAGTGCCTCTTTCCCTCTTTGCTAGCTTTATTTTTCTTTTGTAGACACTTGTTATTATGGCCATCTAACATCTTATGCATTATTATTTAAAATTTATGTTTTTGTATGTTTTTATTTGATTTAGTATGAATCCTTGAATTTAGTTTAATTGTTCCCTTCTCGTCTATTAGATTCTAAAATTTAGCGTAAGCATCAGACTTAGTTATTTAATTTATACTCGTTAAAAGGCTAAAATTTGGTAGGTAATATATACCTTTCTAGAGCTTAATGGCCAAATTGATGGTAGGCCTTTAATTCTTTAATATGGATAATGGTTTGTCTTTAGAATCGACGTCAGTTTTCTCGCTAATTAATAATTCTAAAATAGTTCTTTGCCCTTAAGAAAAGATTTTAATGACAATTATTATTTACTGCTTTATGAGAAAAAAACATTCTTACAAGTGTAGCGAAAATCATTTTGGTTTAAATATGATAGTTTTGACAAAGAATTCTTATTGTGATATCATTATGATTTGCCAACTCTTCATCATAAAATAATTGATTTGATAGGTTTAAATTTACCCAAGCTTCAAATATTTTTATCAACACTTATTTCTCGTCAAAAATTTATCAACTATTCGAAGTACTTTTTGGAGCGAGACTTTTTGAATTATATTGGAAACACAAACAAATTATTTTTTTTACTCTATTATTGGGTTTGTTTTCCATTAAAAGAAGTGGCTGAGTTAATTTTTTTTTTTATCAAAGGGCTAACAAGAGATTTTTTGGCCAATTGCAGTACTTATATTTTTAAGTCTAAAATCGTGAGAGGTGATTTTTGCAATTAATAGTCCGTGGCTACTTCACTAATCCAAATTATTATATTAATTTTTTTATTATTATATGTACTATTTGATGAAGTCTTAAACTGTTTACTAGACAATATCCTTTTTTATAAAATAAATACTTATTTTATATCTTTATTCATGCACGAAAAATATTTTAATTTTCTAGAGTGTATCGATCTAAGTTTGGCCGGTTAATTGTAGTTAGTAGATCTTTTAGGGTACTTAATCCCTTCCCTTTAGGATAATTAGAATCCTTACCCAGAATCACTTAGTTTAAAATAGGTGTCCTAATTCACCGTAAAACTAGTTAGGTGTCGACTTCCTTAATGAAATTAGAAGTTTTTCAATATGTTGTACACTATTTTGACCTCGTCTTAAAGTGGGGTATAACAAATACCATTGTCAATTGTATTGCTTAATAGGGAGTTTACTATTGGTAGTTCTTACGCTTTTGTGAACGGACACATGACTACTCAAGTTAAGTTGGCAAACGGGACTTTGGATTAAAAAAGATTCCCAAGTTGTCCAATTAAGTGGGAGTCCTCCAAGTTTTTTAAATTAGGTGGGAGAGACAACTTTTTTTTGATTTTTTTTTTAAGTTTTTCCATCCAAACAACTTGTCCCAGTTGTAGAATAACTTTGGTAGTTGTTCGAAAACTTTGCGAAGTTGTTCAACAACTACCAAAGTTGCTTCAACAACTGCACAAGTTGTTCAACAACTATGCCTAGTTGTTCAACAACTGCGCGAAGCTGTTCAACAACTGCGCGAAGTTGTTCAGACAACTAATGTAGTTGTCCAACAACTATCCCAATTGTTCAAAAGACTTAGTTTTCTTTTAATAAACTTATGGGATCCACTTGTCCCCGTTTCTTAATTGAAAACTTGGGAGTGTCTTTTGACTCATTTTTCTCTTGGGAAACCACATGTAAACAGTCACACTGCTCTTTAGACAACCTTATTCTCTGGTTAGACAAGGATCTCAATTTTTTTATGCTTTTTCCACTTTGCTCTTTCAATTTTCAAAGATTGAACCTTGAATAGTAAGCACTACTACTGAACCTTGAAGTGACGAGTTTTTCCTTATTCTTCACTCTTTTGAGGTGTGCAATTTCTTTTGCTCTTGCTGGTTTATTGTAGTCACAACCATAACATTTAACAGTTGCATGTGTTAGTTTCTTTATGCGTAATCTATATTTCAAATTGAAATTCCTTTTGTGCTTATACTTTGTCTTTTATATTTTTCCAAAAGAACAGAACGTATAGCCTTTGATGTTTGAAGTCTACTAAGGTACCTGATAATTTATATTTACAGATCAATAAATCTCTCACAACAGAGAAAGTCAAACTCTTACACTTAATAACGAAACGATTTTTGCGCTCGAGTTGCCTCAGAAGTCTATAAAAGTGTATGGAAATGCACCTGGATAACAAAGTACTATTACTGGAATTGAAGCCTAGATTGGGGTCTTGTACTATATTCTGGAGGAGTATATGGACTCTTACGATTCCCTGAAAAATGTAGTATCGAAATTCAGGGAAATTAGAGAGAAAAAGTCTGCGATTTTCGGTATTTCTTTAAACCAAATTGGACTTGCCTGTGTACAACTTTATGCAATAAACGAGGCTGCGGACTTATTTGAAGAAGCAAGGAAAATTTTAGAGACTGAATGTTGACCTTATCACGCAGATACATTAGGGATCTATGGCAATCTTGCTGGAAATTATGATGCAATAGGCAGGTAATTACTGTCTTTTATATTAATCTACCATATAGTTTTTTTGATCATCATATTACTATTATGTTTTGTTTCTATTTTTTTTGATTCTTCGTTATAACAATGTAGTCGCCATTAACTATTTTCAGGACAGATGATTCAAGTGAAATATTAGAATTTGTCGTTGGATTGAGGGAGGAGAAACTGGGAACATCAAATCCTGATGTGGATGATGAGAAAAGGAGATTAACTGATATCCGAAAGAACTAACGTGTCAATCCTGATTTTATGGGTGACCCTTTAGAACCTACGGTGGTGTCGTAGTTCTAGAACATATGGAATTCTACTAAAAGTACCAACCTAATTGGCAGAGCCTCCATCCTTGCATCCGCTCGGTGCTAAGTACTATTCCTAACTGAATGACACTGCTAACTAAAAATGTTTAATAATAATAATATTATATAAATTAAAAATAAATACATAATCTGCAAATATTCAATAATATGTAAGCTGGAGGATCTAATGCTTATAAGTGTATACATAAAATCTGAGGTCGTCGGATGTTCATAACTACCATCTTTGAAGAATCCAACTAATCATGACAATACTACAATCTGAATGTAATTAGAAATTTCATAACTCAAGCCCAAAATCTAGAATTTATTACTATAATGAGATTTCATAGTCATGAATATGGGAAGATGTTCAAATTTATGGAAAAACATATATTCATGGTTCATGCCGGGGGTCTATCGAAAACAACCTCTCTAATTCTTCGGAGGTAGCGGTATGGATTGCGTACATCTTACCCTCCCCAGATCCCACGCTGTGGGAATACACTGGGTTTGTTGTTGTTGTTGTTGTAGTCAAAGCAAGAAACTAAAAACTAAAGAAAATCACACTTTACATGAAAATCCTAAGTTTGAAAGGTGAATTAAACTTGGGGATTTGAGTTAACTTTGGGACTCAATGGGTGAAAAAATCCATTGATGAAATCCCACATACCCGAGGTTGAAAACCTCGATAAACTCTTATGATTTTGAATCCTAAAGTTGACAATCCTAGTCCTTGTTTGAAGGAGAAAAATTGCCCTTCTATCTAAATTTAAAGGAGAAGAATTGCCTTTCTATCTAAAATTTCTATGTGTTGAGTGAATTTTGAGAAATTGTGGACTTAGGGGTGTTTTAGAATTATTATTCAGCCCTTGGGAAGCTTAAACGACATAGGAGTGGGAAATGACCAGACAACCCTAAAATAATTGTCTGAAAAACTCCTGGAAGCACTCCTGATGGCTTACGTATAACTCATAGGGTTTGGCTATGAGTCGTAGCCAAAGGACTCAAATTTCGTTCCCCGCTTCTATCACTATGAGTCACCCTATGACTTGTAGTGCCTTATAATGACTCATAGGGTCTGACGACTACTCGTAGTGTTTGATCATCATCACTGGCTACTTTGACAGTGCTTTAGTAAATTGGCCATAACATTTTACTTCGATATTTGTAAGGTAAAACTGATGTGTTGGAAAGATAATTCAATTATCTATATTTTTGTGGGTCGAGATCTCACAAAATCCTAGTAACTTAGAAGCCATGCTCGCTTGAATTTGACTATCACAGGATTCTTCTCAAGAATTCAATTGGTAAGTAATATTTTGACTTGTCTATGAGCTAGGAGTTATTTGTGGCCTTAATATATGTCTAAATCACTTATAAAACTATCAAATAATGATATTTTGGATTTTTATGTACTTAAAGTATAGTTCTAATATTGACTTGGATTTTTGGGGTGTTACAATATCTCCCCCGGGGTCATTCATCCCAAAAATGAAAACCAACTAAGCTGAAGTGTTAGGGGAAAAAGTTGAAATTCCCAGACTAAATTACTACAAGCTAAATAATGACTTGATAATAGAATCTACAACTAAAATATAGACTGAACCAAATCCATGAATGCATGTTATGACATGAAAATAGCTGGATGGCCTAATATTGAAAGAATTTATTAATAGGAAACTATTACCTCGAGTTGAAACTGAATTGAACGAGAAAATATGGGGTACTTGGTCGTCGTACCTGCCCCTATTTCCTAAGTAGCTCCCTTAACAAACTTATTTCTCTAAATAAACTTTACTAAAGCGACCTCCTTATTTCTCAACTTACGAACCTGACGGTTAAAGATCTTAACTAGGACCTCTTCATAAGAGAGACTATCTTTTACACCCATACTATCCAAAGGATCAACCAATGCTTGATCATAATTCATCTCTTTTACAAGGAAACATGGAAAACTGGATGCACTGATGCTAAATCAACAGGCGATTCTAACTCATAAGCTATATTACCATATCGATCCAAAATCTTATAAGGACCAACATGGCGGGGACTGAGATTTACTTTCTTACCAAATCTCTTCACCCCTTTCATGGGTGAAACCTTTAAGTTGACAAGATCACCAATAGTAAACTCAAGCTCTCTTCTCTTTACATCTGCATAAGATTTTTTATGACTCTAAGCGATTTTCAGTCTTTTCTAATCAACTGAACTTTTTCCATAGACTCATGTACTGAATCCATCCCTATCAATGTAGATTTAAAATCCTCAAACCAACCAATAGGATAATTTATGCCTCCTACCATAAATTGCTTCAAATGGCGCCATCTGAATATTAGAGTTGTAGCTTTTATTATAAGCAAACTCAATCAAAGGAAAATGATTATCCCAACTACCCTTAAAATAAATTGAACACGCTCTCAACATGTCCACTAAGGTCTGATTAATTTTCTCTGCCTGACTATCAGTGTGCGGGTGAGAAGCTGTACTAAGATGAACTTAGGTACCAAGACCCTTTTGAAGCGTCTTCCAAAATCAAAAGGTAAACTGGGTCCCTCTACATGAAATAATTATCAAACGGACTCCATGCAATTTCACCAACTCTCTAAGATGGAGTTTAACAGAATCCTCAGCTAAATTTAAATAGTTAACTGGCAAGAAATGGGCCTACTTAGTCATTCGATCCACGATAACCCAAATAAAATCTGCTATTGATGAGTACAAGCAACCCTGTAATGAAGTTCATATTTACCACTTGCCACTTCTAAGTAGGAATACTGGTGTCATGAAGCATACCACCAGGTCTCTAGTGCTCAACCTTAACTTGCTGGTACTTTAGATACTTAACCACCATTTCTGCAATATCCTTTTTTATGCCATTCCACCAATAGACTTCCCGTAAATCACAGTACATCTTAGTAGCCTCTGGGTGAATAAAATATTGAGAACTGTGATCTTATGCTAGCATCCACTACCTCAAGTCATCTACATCCAAAACACATAGTCTGCCCTAACAACGAAGAACACCATCTCCGCCTAAGAGAAAACCCAACCCTCTACAATGGACTTCTTCTTTCAACCTAAGAAAATAGGATCACTATTTTTCTTTTATTTCACCTCAACTATCAATGAATATTTTGAACCATTCTAAACCAAGATATTTCCTTTGATTGAATTAACCAATCGAACTCCTAATCTACCAAGATGGTGAACTTCAAAAACTAACTCTTTCTTCTCATTCTCAATGTTAGAAATACTCCCCATAGATAATCTACTAAGAGTGTCAGCCACAACATTGGCTTTAACTGGATGGTACAAGACACTCATATCTAATCTTTTAATAACTCTAGCCACCTTCCTTGATGATGTTTTAGATCTTTCTAGATGAACACATATTGAAGACTCTTGTGATTAGTGAACATATGTAAGACCCCGCAAAATTCTCTTGTAGTATGAGCCTTAGAGCGTGTTCAGTGAAGCATAAATTTGGCCCTAAAAGATTGAGAAGTGCCTTCCCAAGGGAGAAGTATTTTAAACCATGTAGAATTTCCATAATATCAATTTTTTTCCATATAGGGCATTGAATAAGCTTTCCATTGATACCAATTTTGTCAAAATCCAGCATCGGACAAAGAAGTTATGGCCGTTTTATTGAAAGCAGTCAGAACCACCCAGGTACGATGGTCGGGTTGACGGACCGTTGAGCTTGCGATGGATTGTTGTCCAGACCATCACAACCAAGGTAGTGACTGGCCCAAGTGTGGCGGCCAGGATAATGGACCATTAAGATTGTGACGGACCGTCGCCGCTGAGGCAGTAGGTCTCATCCTGGCCAACGTGCGACGGATGATCCGACGGACCGTTGAGTTTGTGATGGACCATTGCTGAGAATATCACATCAAGGCAGTGTATTCTTTTTCTGACTAACGTGTGATGGATGATCTGATGGACCGTCAGACTAGCGACGGACCGTCACTTTGACCGTTGTAGTCCCCAATCGGTAATTTTAAGTTAATTTTTAAAAGGACTTTTTGGTCCTTTTTCACTCTTTTCAGCCCCTATTTATACCCGATCAAGGCTCACAACTTTATTTCTCCTCTTCAACATCAAAAACTAGGGTTTCTACAAAATCAAAACCATTCTTTCTTCTTCAAGAAAAATCAAGAAATCAAGAATCTCTCCAAGAGCCTTCAAGAAAGAGCTTCCTAAGGTATACATATGTTGATTCTTGGGTTCCTTTCATCCAAGAAGCTCAAGAACCCTTTTCTAAATTTCAAAGATCTTATGTGTATGAGTTTTCATGATTCATGTAAGTTGAAATTGATGTTCATGCTATTATTGAGTTTTAATTCATGTTTTGTTTATGAGTTTTCAAGCTTTGACCCTAGTATGTGATATTCATGTGATGTTCATGATAAACCCTTTTCAAGTTGTTTGTTAAGTGATGTGTTCATGTCAATTAAGTGTAAAAATTATTGAATAAGCAAAGCATACTCCTCATATGTTTGATAAAATGCTTATGTGAAGGAATTAGAGCCATTATAACATGTGGACTAGAAATCCTCAATTATGTGCAAACCCATGCATGCCAAGTGTTTGTTGAAAAGTCTTAGTGAATGAATTATGATATGATAGCATGAAATTCCCTAATTATGTGCTCCTCAATACATGCTAAGACTTTAATACATGCTGAGTGTTTGATGTAAGACCTTGGTGAATGAAATATGAGTGTAACGCCTCGAGATCCCATCCTGAGATGTCACACGGTGCTTGTGACTCCGAAGGACCACAGGCTAACCCTTTACTGATATTTGTACCTGTACACTGCATAATATCTACAATAAATGCAGAAATTGGCCATAAGGTTCAACACATCTAAAAATACTCAAAATATAAAACTGAATACTATACAATATATCCGTCTGAAAAGCCTCTAATCTAACTGAACTATGGAGTTGATGGGACAGGTCCCCAACTAACTCCGTCAATTAAAAGTAAATAAAATTTTGATTATAATAATAGAAAACTGAAACTCATCCTCGAAAGAAGAGAACTCATTGCTACTGCTGCTAGCTGGGACTGATCTGCTGATGATACTCTGGGTCCTGTGCCTCTAAACCTATGGTGTCAAATGAGAAACCATAGCGCAAATGCGTCAGCACAAAATATACCGAGTATGTAGACAGGGTAAGGCTAAATGCAAGGGATTATACACGCAAAATATGTATAACCTAAATAATCATGAGAATACCACACGAAAACAGGTACACATACAAGAATGCATAAATCATACTCATTATCATCACAACTCTAGATACTTGACCTTGGATACCACTTTACTGCGAGCTAAACTCACTACCATCACTGAGATATTGAACCACTGACTCATCTGCTACTGATAACTGAGGATCTGAGTATACTTATATCAAAGACTGAGTTCTGAGCTTACCACTTTCAACCGATAGAATTAGAGATTCAACTTTTCTAACAGATAACTTTGGAAACTTTATCAATGATAAGAAAATAGGATTATATCCGAATCCAACAACAAGAATACTCAATATATTCTGAAAAGGAGACCAAGCCTATCTGACGGGAGATCTTTAATATGATAATAAAAATATTCAACATGATCTGAGACTGAGATCAATTCTCTCTAATGGGAGATCTTTAAATATGATAGTAAGCATCTGTATATGAGGCCAAGCCTATCTGACGGGATGGTCCATGAATCAATGGAACTATCTGAGTTCCTTACTGAGATAGACAACTGTACCACACAGTCTTGACTTCTGAAGATTGATTTTGAAACTGCAACTATAGGAAGTAGTCACTTAACCGTTATGCTCCGACATACCACAGGTGGGGTCCAACCTGTAACCCCAGTTGGAAGGGCGTCAATACCGTGCCACGGGTAAAGACTCACTCTCGGGTCAAGCCTCTCTGGTGGGATGACCCTTGCAGGAAGTCGACCTGAGGCAATATAATAGTCAAACTCTCTAACGGTGACAACCTCTACTGATGGGGATTCCTGTATCCTGCACTGGCTATGCAGTTTTGGAGTTCAGGGATTGCTACTAACGACTTCGGCCTCTCTCTCTGATGGGAGAAATTGCCATCCCTTCCCCCGCTCGGTGCTAGTTTCTACTCCTAACTGAAAGACTCCCACTGAATCCTTAGAATGAACACAATAAAGCTGAATTTGTTTACATGGTCATGTTTCTCAAATGATCTGGCTGAAATACGCTGAGATCACTTGGTTCCATATCTGACAAAAATAATATCGAATCACGGTATCTGACTGACGATACATAGCTTGATTAGATTATTTGAATCATTTATGAGATTAGAATTAAATCACTTGAGTTCCATTAGGACTGGGCTAAGTACAGGTCTGAGGCTAGATTACTAGCGATACAGAGATTACAGAGATAATTGAGATTACTGAGCTTTATTAAGCTTCACACTTGTCTGAGGATACAGAGTTCTACAGTTCATTGAGTTCTAAAAATCATGGCTCGGTTGGAATTATCGAGAAACTGATACGGGCTCTAGACAACAACTCTATTTTCGGGTATAATACCCCCAGAACTCGATAACATAGAAGTAAACCATGATCATTCATTCAAGCATCACAAGCATTCATGCATCATTGCCATCATTTAGGAATATTGACAAAAACTCAGAAATCATGCCATTTATTCAATTTCACAATCATTATAACATTACCTCAAGCCTCCAAGGATTCACAAACGTCTACTCATCATCACAACTACCAAGGGGTCACTCTAAGCATTTTGGAATCATAACATAATTTCCCCCTCACAAACCTTACGGTATCGCATCTATCATTTAGGAAATATAAACCTCTATTCACCATCATGATTAACAAAGGATCTCTCCCAACATTTAGGGGGTCATCAATATCAATTCATCGTCACAAACTACCTTAAGGAAGACATGCTATTAAAGTATACCCCATTCAATGAAGTCTTGCATCAAGTACTTCACACCTATATCGGTCTCGACATATATCTAGGTATCACGAGATTTTGGGAAAACTTCACACTATCATGTCATTACTCTCTTGCTAACCACTTAGCATGTATCAAAACTTAAAATAAATCAAAGAGCACTCATTTGGGAGATTTACAGCTATTTCATCTCAACTTACTCACTACCGTCTTTCGACAACCACTAGACATGTCCGATTCTACACCTACTCGGGGATTCCATATTATTATTATGGCTCATTCCGTTCACTAAGGCATTTTATCAAACACTAGGTGTGTATGGACTAGCCCACAACTTTGGGTTTCCCCTTTAACATACTACAATGCCCCTCTATACTTCACCTCATCCTTTCATCCAACCTATGGGGTGCATACTTCGCTTATTCAACCATCTCTATACCCTAATGTCATGAACACCTTACATAGACACCAACTTCAAAAGAGCTCATCACAATATCACATAAATTCCACATACTAGGGTCAAAGACCATAAATCTTGCAAACAATCATGAATCCAAACTCAACAACACAAGTGACATCAACTTCAACTCATACAAATCATGGAATATCACAAAACATAAAATCCTTAAGTTTAAAAAAAGGTACTTGAGCTTCTTGGATGAAAGGGACCCAAAAATCAACATCTACATACCTGGGAATTTCTTTTCTTGAAGGCTCTTGAAAGGAGTTCTTGATTTCTCTAGATCCTTCTTGATCTCTCTTAAATTTTATGAAAGGAGAAGGGAGTATTTTGATTTTGGAAACCCTCATTTTTGGGTGGAAGAGAGAAAAATAAAGTTGAAGGCCCTTGGCCCAGTATTTATAGAGCTGAGGGAGGATGTGAAAAAGACCAAAATACCCCTTTAAAATTTTTCTAGAAAATTCCGATTGGGGTCTGTGATGGTCGACCTGACGGTCCGTCAGAGGGACTGACGGTCCACCAAGTCGTCCGTCACTCAAGTGCCAAAACTGGGATGTTCTACCTCGGAGTAATGGTCGAAATGACGGTCCGTTAGATTCCACCAGATCATCTGTCACTCGGGGTCTAGGAATGGGACATTCTGCCTCAGTCTGATGGGCCCCTTGATGGTCCGTCAACTTTCTGACGGTCCTTCTCTTTGGCCGTCACATAATGAACAAAAAAGGAATCCACTGCCTTAGTCTGACCGGACACTTGACGGTCCACCAAGGACTTGGCGGTCCGTCAGATCGGCCATCAAACTTGCGTTCCGACAACGCTCAGTAAAATGGCTATAACTTCTTCGCCCGATGTCAGATTTTGATGAAATTGGTATCGATGGAAAACTTGTTCAATGATATACATGACTAAAAGTATAAATTAGGGAAAATTACACACAATTGAAAGTGTTTTATACTTGGGAAGATACTTTTGAAACTTTTAGACTCTGATTTTCTGCTTTGCTGGATACACTCTAAGGCTCAGACTAGGAGAGAACTTTATGGGGTATTACAATGAGCCAATAGCATGTATCCCTATACTATCACATGTTTATGATTTCTAAATACTTTAAGAGATGCTTTAGTGGCTGTAATGGTGAATGTATGTCCATGGTCTTGATTATTCAAGAATGGTTATGTTTTACTTTTATGTTATCGAGTCCTGGGGGTATTTATACCCGACAAATTAGCTGCAGTCTAGAGCCCGTGTCAGTTTCTTCGATAATCTCAGTTAAGCCACTATTCTCAGAACTTAGTGAGTTATAGAACTCTGTACTCTCAGATAGATACAGAACTTAAGAAATCTCAGAAATCTGAGTAATCTCAGTATCGCTAGTATTCTAGCCTCAGTTTAGTACTCAGATCAGATCTAGTAGTATTCTAGTGTTCAGTTCAGAATTCAGTATCATGCAGTTAGATAACGAGATTTAGTAGTATTCCGTCAGATACAGAATCAAGTGAATTCATCTTAACTTAGTCAGGTCATTCGAGAAATATGATCAGTAACAGTTTTAGCTCAGTTTAAGTTTAGTTAAGAATTAGTTGATAGTTTTTCAGTTGGGAGTAGGAGCTAGCATTGAGCGAGTACAGAGATGGCTGCTCCCCGTTAGAGAGGCAGAGTAGTTAAGAGCAATCCTTGAACTCCAAAATTGCGTCGCCAGTGCAGTAGCAGGAGTCACCCGTTAGAATAAGGCTTGACTATTATACTGCTTTAGGCTTGACTTCCTATGAGGGTCACCCATTAGAGAGGATTGACCAAAGTAGAAGTCTTTACCCGTGGCACGGCATTGACACCCTTCCAACTGGGGTTACAGGTTTGACCCCATCAGTTTAGATTTGAGGCATGTCGGTTAAGTGAGAACTCCCACAATTATAGTTTCAGTATCAATCTTCAGAGTAGAACTCAGAAATTAAAACTGTCAGATACAATTACTTATCTTAGTAAGGAACTCAGATAGTTTTATTGATTCATGGACCACCCACTAGATATGCATGGTATCATATAAAGATATTTAGTATCAGTATTATCAGATCCAGAGATCACCTGTTAGATAGGCTTGATCTCAGTCTCAGATTCAGTTGAGTAATCTTATTATTAGATCCAGAGATCACCCGTTAGATAGGCTTGATCTCAGTCTCTGATTCAGTTGAGTAATCTCAATATCAGATCCAGAGATCACCTATTATATAGGCTTGATCTCAGTCTCAAATTCAGTTGAGTAATCTCATTATCAGATTAAGAGATTCTCCACTAGATAGGTTAAATCTCAGATAAAATCTCTTCTTGTCATTGATAGTAGATTTAAGATCATCCGTTAGAGAGGTTTGATCTCCGATTCAGTCAGCTGAGAATAGCAAGTTTAGAGTACAGTCATTAATGTGAGTAGATTCAGTTAATCAACTCCAATAACATCAATTTCTGAGATGATTCGCTAGAGAGGACTGATCTCAACTCCAGTACTTGGTTATCAATATCAAAAAATTCAGTTGTTCAGTATCTCAGTATTAGTAGTGAGTTCAGATGACAGTAAAGTGGTATTTGAGTTTTAGTATTTTGAGTTACGATGATTTCAGTTCTGATTTGTGCATTCATGCATATGTTCTCATTCAGTACTCTTATGATTATTTAGTTAAGTAACTGTTCATGCATAAGCCCTTGCATTTAGCCTTACCTCATCTTCATACTCAGTACATTCCCGTACTGATGCATTTGCGGCATGGTGTTTTATTTGACACCATAGGTTTAGAGGAGCGAGATCCAGGGTACCCTTAGCAGCTCAGTCCCAGTCAGCAGCAGTAGATGTAACAGTGAGTCCTCTTCAGTCGAGGATGATCCTTATTTTATTATTGCATCAAATTTAGTTTATTTTTAGTATACGAAGTTAGTTAGGGACATGTCCCATCAACTCCATAGTTTAGACAATTTAGAGGCTTTTCAGATAGATGTATCAGTATTCAGTTTTCAGTTTCGAGTATTTTAGATGTTTTGAATCTTATGAACAGTTTTTGCCAGTTTTCCACATTTATTTTAGATATTATACAGTGCACAGGTACAAATATAAGTAGAGGGTTAGCTTATGGTCCTTCAAAATCATGAGCATCGTGTGACGTTTCGATTTTAGAAAATTGGGTCAGTACAACATATCAACATGAACCCCATAAATATAATGCCTCCAAATATTTAAGGAAAAAATAGCTATCGCCAACTCAAAGATCATGAGTTGGATAGTTCTTCTCATAAGGTTTGAGTTGTCTAGAGGTATATGATATAACCTTGCCCCACTGCATTAACACACAACCAAGTCAAACTCTTGAAGCATAATAATAAATCATAAACCCATTTGAACCCTTTGGTAGAGTCAAAACTGGAGCTGAGATGAGTTGAATCTTCAACTCTTGAAAACTTTTCTTGCAAGAATCGAACCACTGGAATTTGACTTTCTTCTGATTTACTCTGGACATGAGAGAAGAAATAGAGAAAACTTCTTCAATAAACCACCTATAGTAACCGGCTAAACTCAAGAACTCCTAATATCTAATAGAGAGATTGGTCTAGGCCAGTTCCTTACTACATCGATCTTTTTAGGATCAACTCAAATGACTTCACTAGAAATTAAATGACCAAGGAATGCTGCTGATTTCAACTAGAATTCACACTTGCTGAACTTAGAGAATACTTGGATATCATTGAGAGTCTGCAAGACAATCCTCAAATGGTCTATATGTTCTTCCTCAATTCAATAAGAAATGAGGATGTCATTCAAGAAAACTATAACAAACATGTCCAAGTACTGCTTACATCCTGTTCATCAAATCTATAAAAGCTGCGGGAGCATTCATTAGTCCAAAAGACATAACAACAAATTCAAAGTGACCATATCGAGTTCTAAAGGCTGTCTTTGGAATTTCATATTCTCTGACTCTGAGCTGATGATAGCCAAGATTGAGTTCTATCTTAGAGAAATAATTAGAACCTTAAAGCTAGTCAAACAAGTCATAAATCTTGGGAATAGGATACTTATTCTTGACTGTGTCCTTATTCAACTGACGGTAGTCAATGTACATTATGAGAGAACCATCTTTCTTCTATAAGAATAGAAATAGAACACCTCATGGAGAGATACTAGGCTTGATAAAATCCTTGTCTAGGATATCCTTCAATTGTTCCTTTAATTCCTTAAGCTCGACTGAAGCCATTCTATATGGTGGAATTAAAATAGGTTGGGTATTTGGAAGGAGATCTATTTCAAAGTCAATTTCCTACTTAGGAGGAAATCTAGGTAGATCTTCAGGAAACACTTCTGGAAATTCATTTACCGCAGGAACTGACTCAAGACTTAGGGTTTTGGACTTTGAATCATTGACTCGAACATGATGATAGATACATCCTTTGGAAATTATTTTCATTACCTTATGTAAAGAGACAAACCGACCTATAGGCACCGAGGTACTACCCTTCCACTCTAAGACTGGCTCATTTGTAAATTGAAATTGGTATAACCTATTTTTACAATCAACTGAGGCATAAAAAGAGTAGAGCCAATCCCTGCCAGGAATAATATCAAAATCTATCATGTCTAACTCTACAAAATTGATTGAGGTGACTTTCTAGGATACTGTAATTGGGAAATTTATATGTACCTATCTAGCTTTGACTGAGTTATAGACTAGAGTAGAAAATGAGAAGGGTTCTGAGAGGATTTTAGGTTGACACCGAAGTCTACTTCTATATAAGGAGTCATAAAGAAAAGTGTGGGTTTGGGATCTAACAATGCATAAACATAAATATGAAAGACTTGCAACGTACCAATGACCATATTTGGAGAACCCTCCAGATCCTATCGAGTCTGAAGGACATAAAACCTATCCTAATGCTGTCCACCAACTGCACTAGATGAGGTACCCTGCTAAGTCAAGTGACCTATTGGACTGTCGAAGAGTTAGATTGACTTTGCTGATGGTCATCCCAACCTCTCTGTGAAGCTACTGGATATTTCTTCAATTTATGTCCTGACTTTCCACACCCAAAACAACCATCACCACCTAGCATACACTCACCCTTGTGGTTTCTACCACATTTCTTGCAAACTAGGTTAGTACAAAAACTATTCACACTATCCTAAGACTTAGAGCCTGGTGCTATATCTTGATTATCCTACTTGAACTTGGGTACTAGACCAATAGTAGAAGATGGGGCTGGAGCTGAGGATTTCTGGTGGAACTCAGAATGATTAGCACTACTTGACCTTTACTGAGCGAAATTAAATTTACCAGTTATGAATCTCTTACTTTTCCTTTCCTTCTTCTTTATTTTTTCCTATTCAATTTGTTGAGCTTGAACCATTAATATGGAGATGTTCATCTACTTAACCAATATAGTCGTTTTACACTCTTTGTCCATGTTCTAAAAAATGCCTGACATAAATTTGCTCGTTGAGGCCCTAGAGTCAGGAACCATAGCTGGAGCATATCTTGCCAACTGAATAAACTAAGAGAATACTCTTTCACACTTATGTTTTCCTATTTTAGGTTTAGGAATTCATTCACCTTGGCTTCCCTTAAATCAAGTGGGATGAACCTGTTTAGAAATACAACAAAAAACTCATCCTACTCTACGGATCCTAGATCTACACCTCTATCATCTTTTCATTGCTTGAACCAGGTGTGAGCCACTTTTTGCAACTATTAAGTAGAAAAATCAGCACTTTCAGTTGGAGTGATACCCATGATTTTAGTAACTTTCTAAATACTATCCAAGATCTCCTATGGATCCTCTTCAGACTTAGACCAAAAGAATATATGACTATTCATTCGAGTGAACTCTCAAACTCTGGCTGTTGCTGTATTCACTACTGGGTTGTCTTGTGCAACAACCTGCTGGTTATTCTGGGTGGTCATAGATAGGGTTAATGTTGTGAAAGCAACCCTAAGCTCAACACAGGAGACTTGTTCATTCAGAGGGTTTACTGGAGCTGGTGGTGGTGCTTGCTGATTTCTATTCCTCTTTTCATTAGTTATCTTGGGAGGCATTTTCTATAAACATGTTGAGAATGACTTAGAAGAAGATTTTAATAGAGTTCACACTGTATCACATGATATGTCACAACCCAATTTATGAGTCATAATGACACCTACTAAATCTCACTTGTAAGTAAGCTGAACCATAGCCCGAAGCTATTTGTAATGGGCTAACCTTGTGGAAAATATCACAAAAGGACACAATAGACAATACAACTCAAAAATAAGCTAGACAATCAAAATAGTCTGCAAGGTAGCCAAAGCATAGGAAAACATCTCATGACCTGGTAGAGTCAGTACAAGAGCTACTACAGATACACCATAAGTTCTAAAATAGTCAATAGAATCTGTCTCAAAGCAAAAAACTAGACATAGATTATAGAGGGAAAAAGTGACAACTCTGACTCCAAGAGCTCACCCTATCTCTGAAATCTACCACAACACGATCCTCAAATCAACGGTGGCAACTAGTGCTCGAATATGCACCAAAAGGTATAGAAGTGTAGCACGAGTACCAAAACCATGGGTACTCAGTAGGCATCATCGTTCGACTGAGATAAATCATGATATAGATACGATAAGATGTAAGATAACATAGCTAAGTCGAGAAAAGGGAAAACTTAGAAGTAACTCCAACATTGTTGTACACAATTAAATGAATATAAGGAACATGCAATTATAACTACAAGAATAGCCTCCATAAGCCAATAACTGCGGAAAAGTAAATAACCCAACGCAGGCCCCCATAAGACTGAAGGGTACAATGAAGGAGAATATATATAACCAAAAAAGCATATTCAACCAACCTTATTATAACCACTATGAACCCATCCGTATCATGTCACACTATGAACACCTCTCCTTACCAGACTTGAACCAGTATTTATCTTGTCAATACCATAATTAATAGCCGAACTCGAATCGATAATTATATAACCATAATAGTCACTTCCTAGAGTCAAATTGGTACTTCTATAATCAAAGGTAATAATAAACTGCCGGACTCGAACCGGTACATATATATATATATCATCAATATCATAATTATCGGGTTTTACCATAATTACTATCAACTTCCAATTTCATACCATCTTAACTATTAAGTAGATAGTATCATCAAGACTCACAATAAGCACTTCAAAATGTATAACGAGCATATAAAGGTCTACCATCACTACTTCAAGTCCTTGCCTAAGGCAGGCCGAAGGACCCACTTCTATCCATAAAATTCATTTTTAAGGAAAAACTACCTTGAGCTAGACTAAGGTATATAAATCAACTTTTAGATGTTAAGCAATTCAAAATTATCCCTAAGATAGAAAATCTACTAAGTAACTAAGAAACTAGGCCAGCTATGCCTAAATTAAGGTTTTTGGATGGCCTAAATAGTCCATCTATCCCAAGTAATGTCATTTGTATCACCAATACCTAAAATCCATTGCAAATCTAGCATAATATCATAAACGTACTATGACATAGATCAATCTATAAGATTGGAAAAATATAGCCTACCTGGATGCCGAAGAAAGTTTGATGAATTTCCTAAATCTTCGATTTTCCCTTTAAAGAAGCTTTTGCAAGGTTGCATGTACAAATACAAGGAGAATCATGTAATTAATCTTTACCCATGGTTACAAATCATCTAAAATTGATTTTCCCAAGCTAACCCACTCTTTAAGGTTTAAGACCTTTGAGAATGGATAAGAATTGGGAAAAAATAGGCTGAATGAGGGGGGAGGGGTTATTTATACCCTTCCCAAGTATCCAGGTATCGCATACGCGACCCACCGATCACGTTCACGACACTCACCTACTCGACACCCTATTGCTCTCGTGATACCCATCATCCGTGTTTGTGACACTCTCATCGCTGCTGAGGATGTCGTATTTGCAATATGGTTGTTGCTTTAGTGACACTCTTTAGTGCCTGCTAGATCGCCTACGTGATACTTGGATCGTGATCACCGGTGCACCAACACCGGCTAAGACTTGTAAATTTCTAAGTCTTCTCCAACCCTTTGGGATTCACTCGGAATCCCATATACGCAAATGGATTATGCTACCCTATCAAATTTGATCTTTTGGACTTAACAACACATTCAAAATTTCTATCCGAGGACATTTCATTGAAAAGAAGGTTCCACATCCAACTTACCATTTTCTAACTTTCGACCAGTAGCTCAAAAAGAGCTTAGGTTTCCTGAGACCTGAACCAAAGGTTCACCTAGCTAAAATCAATATTCTGGAGCTGTTAGAATAGTCAGAATTCGTATACGAGACTATTTGACTGAAATTTTTGCCTGGTAGCTAATTTGAACCAGCAAGAATTTTAAAATAGGGAATTAACTTTATAAACTAAATAAACTACCTGGTGACCGAATTGTCTATCCCAGCAAGTCATAAATGACTTGGGGTAGCTATCGAATCTCTAACGGCAAAAATAAGCAGAAATGTGGAAAATGACCTGAAGGGTCATTGTAGTATCCACTACTAAAGGAACTTTTGTCTGTGAAAGTAAAAGATTAGGATGTACCAAAAGTCTTGAACAAGAGAGGATACTACGTCCATATCTCTCTTTCAATCTCTCAAGTGGCCTCCTCCACTAGGCGGTGCCTCTAGTGAACCTTAACTATAGGAATCTCCGTAGTGCGGAACCGCATGACATCACTAGAAAAGAATAGGCTCCTCTACGAAGGACAACCACTAATCCAACTTGACTCAATCCCATATAAGCACATGAGATGGATGAGGAATATGTCTCAACAACATAGAAAACTGAATGGACAACAGTAAAATCTAGGGTTAAGGCTAACTAATAAGACACCTCGCCCACCGAGTGAAAGATCGCAAAGGGTCTAACATACCTAGGGCTGAGCTTGCCCTATCTCCCAAACCTCATCACGCCCTTTATGGGCGATACATAGAGGAATACCCAATTACCAACTCCAAATCTCAAGGCATAAAGCGTACGATCTATATAACCCTTCTGCCTACTCTGAGCTACCCTGAACCTACCCTTAATTACCCTTACTCTTTTCAATGACTCCTGAATCAAGTTAGTACCATGGTTTCTAACCTTGGAAGTATCAAACCATCCTATTGGGGAATGACATCGCCTACCATACAATGCCTTAAAAGTTGTCATCTCAATACTCGAATGATAACTATTATTATATGTGAACTTTGCTAAGGCTAAGTACTGCTCCCACTAACCTCTAAAGTCCATAACACAGGCTCAGAGAATATCCTAGAGAACCCGAATAGTCCACTTCGACTGGTCATTAGTCTATGAATGGAAGGCTATTCTAAGGTCCACCTGAGTACCCAACTTCCCCTGAAAAGATCTCCAAAAGCTAAAAGTGAACACGGAGCCTAGGTTCAAAATAATAGGTATAGGCACACTACAAAGACAGACTATCTCACACACATAGATTCGGGCTAGCCTCTTGGTGCTAAAGGATATTTGGATAGGAATGAATATGTCATCTTGGTCAACTAATCCATAGTGAAAGAAATACCATAAGAACCATGGAAAGTGCAAACAACCTGTGAGAAACTAAAATACCAGCCAAGCTACCCATACTCACTGCCTTTCGACTCAAGGCATCTACTACTACATTCACCTTGCTCGGATGGTACAAGATAGATATATCATAATCCTTAAGAAAATCCATCCATTTTCACTGCCTAGCATTAATCTCTCTTTGAGTCATAAGATGTTGAAGACTTTGATGATCTATGAAAATCTCACAATGCACACCATAAAGATAATGTGTCTAAATCTTAAGTGTGAAAACTATCGCCACCAACTCCAAGTCATGAGTGGGTAGCTGCGCTCATGTACCTTAAGCTACCTCGAAGAAAAAGTAATAACACAACCCTGATACATCAGTACACAATCCAAACCAACACCAAAAGTATCACAATACGTGGTGAATCCGTTACCCTCAACAAGAAGATCGAAAATAGGAATTAAACTAAGAAACTCCTTAAGTTTCACAAAGCTCGACTCATATTGCTCGGACCATAAAAAAGGAACCTCCTTCCATGTCAAACTATTCATAGGTATTGAAGTAATAGCAAAGCCCTCAATGAAATATCTATAATAACTATCTGAGCTAATAAATCTGCAAACCTCTGTCAGAGATGTCAGCCTGACCTAATCACGAAAAGCCTCAATCTTTACTGGGTCTAGAAAAATCCTATCCTTAGACACAACATGCATAAAGAAACACTGACATAAACCAAAAATCACATTTGGAGAATTTGGCATAAATAAAATGATCTCTTAAAGTCTAAAGCACTACCCTCAGATACTATGCATGCTCCTCTTTATTCCTTGAATACACAAGGATGTCATTGATGAACACAATCACAAAGGAATCTAAATAGGTTCTGAACACTCGGTTCATCAAATCAATGAATATGTATGGGGTATTATTCAACCCAAATGACATCACAAAGAACTCATAATGATCGTAATGGGTCGTAAAGGCTGTCTTTAGGACATCCTCATCTTGAATCCTTAACTGATGGTAACCAGACCTCGAATCAATCTTAGAAAACACCGCTACACCCTAAACCTGGTCAAATAAGTCATAAATACAAGGCATAGGATAATGGTTCCTTACCTTCACCTTATTAAACTGCCTATAATCAATATACATATGCATGAAGCCATCTTTATTCATCACAAACAACACAGGAGATCACCAAGAAGACACACTCAATCTAATAAAACATTTACCATAAAGATCCTCAAGTTGAGAATTCTTCTCCATAAGCTCAGCAGGAGCTATACAATAAGGTGTCGTAGAAATAGGCTGAGTGCCAGGATCAAGATCAATAAAACACTCAATCTTATGAGTAGGAGGTATACCAGGAAGATTAGTAGGGAAAATATCAGGAAACTCATGGACTACAGGAACAAAGTCTAGTGACAAACTCTCCATACTAACATCATGAATATAAGCGAGACAAGACTAGTAATCCCTCAAGATAAGTCTCCTAGTAAGAACATAAGGAATAATCCCCATTGGCTCATAGCTAATAGCTCCCTGTTATAAGATTGGGAGTATGCTGAGCATGACTAAGGTAACGATCTTGGCAAAACAATCAATGACCATATGATAGTAAGATAACTAGCCTATTCCTAGAATCACATCAAAATCTACCATATCCAATATAATGAGATCAAAATGAGTATCAACATCTCTAATAGTCACAACACAAGATCTGAAGACTCAATCCACTACTAAAGAATCACCCATAGGAGTAGATACACATAAGGGCACAGATAAGAAATCCCATGATAACTCTAACTCTGGACCATAATAAGCGGACACATAAGAGTAAGTGGATCACAGATCAAATGAAGCAAAGGTTGACTGATAGCATACCAAAATCATACTTGTGATAACAACATTTGAAGACTCAGCCTCGGGCCTAGCAGGTACTAAATACAACTGACCAATCCTATCACCTAGCTGGACTCCTGATGATCTCCTACTTTACCTGGTTGAGAACCTCTATGAGCACCTTAGGGACCATCTTTATGACCATTCATACCACCTCTAGCTGAGGGATAAAAATCTCTAATAGGGTAAACACTCTAAGTTATGATAATAATTGCCCTACAACTAAAGCACTCTCATGAGTAATGACCAAAAGCTCCACAACTATAACATGTTCCATGAGTTGAACTAGAATTAGAAGATCAAGCAACCACTAAGACTAAAATAACCAAAAGATAAACCCCTTAAAGAATGATCACTACCCTGACCAGGGTAATTACTAGCACAAGACTGATCTTTGCTAGAAATCTAGAGCACTGCTTGAATGGGTCTACTAGGCTGACTCTGGAGCTAATATAGCAGCCATAAAGGGTATCTACCCTGAGAAATGCTACTTCTGAATCGAGAGCTACTATGACTCCCACTAAAATTGCACTGATATCAAAGTCTTTTATTGCTGCCCCTTTGGGCCTCATGATACATCTCTTCTATTACCTGAGTATGGTTAGACACCTTAAAAAAACCTACCCATAATAACCAAAATCTTAGTGGACATGCAAAGAGAAAGTCTTAATCCTTGAATAAAGCAATAGACCCTCTCATACTCGGTAGTCCTAATTGAATTAACACGCCTAGCCAACTCATGGAAATGAGCCTTATACTCTACAACATCATAGAGACCTGCTCCAACCTCGAGAACTATTCCCTCAAATGAACTCTAAGACTGCGAGTCATATACTTCTCCAAGAAAATCTTAGAGAATTAAGTCCATGTCAAAGAAGAAGATCGAGCTGGCTTTGAATCAAGATGACCTCTCCACCAATGTTGAGCTACCAAGTCCAACTAAAAAGTAGTGTAATCCATACCAAGAGTCTCAGTTAGGCCCAAATTATGGAGCCTATCCTTACAAGTAATCAAAAACTCATATACATCCTCATTCGATGCACCAAAAAACTTAGGCAGAGCTGATAAAGCTCAATTTACACGTCAATTTAAGTGCAAGGAGGTCATTGTTAATATATTTACCCAACAAGAGTTGGGGTCAAATCCATAAGGAACAATATGAGTGGAGATCGAGTTTCAGAATAAGAGTTACTAACTAAATTCAAACCTATAGTACAAAATGGTTTGGGGTTTTTCAATGTTTTGTAATGTGAACATAATTCTTCGGCATCTAAAGGACTAATTAGAGACTAAGAATAATTAGAGTATAATCAATTAGGAATGGATCTTGGGACTATGCTATTCTAGGGTCAAGATATGCATGGTTATGAAATGATTCAATGCAAATTCTAGTTGTTGTTGATATGGTAGGCTAGGTTTAAAGTCCATAAGGCTAGTTTTTCAACAAAGCTACAAAGATGTCATTCGTTGACCCTTTCGAGTACCTAAAAAGTACATTAATTAAAGCCAACCAATACCTCAATTTGGGCATCCCTATTTCTAGGATGATACCCATGGTATAGTCAACCTCCTAATCACCCTTATGTCTAAGATAGTGAAAAAGTTGCAAGATATACCCATAAATTGTCTACTATTTCTTTGGTTCCTACATCCCTCTTTCAAGGACGAGTTGGGTTCCTAAAGTTTACCCAAAACCCCTCTTCAAGGATGTCTAGGGCTTTCAATACCTTAGGACTTTCATCCATCAAACCCATTTGGGTATTTGGGGCTTTTACCCACAAATCCCAACCAATTTTACTCAAGTAATAGTACAACCCACATCACAAACTAGAATCTCCATAAATACATCAAAACCTACACACAATTGCACCCTAAGCAAAAGTAATCCCAAGACGTAGATCTAGCAAATCTAATAATAATAAAAACAAATTAACCAAGATATCTATTAAAGTTATTCATAGGAAAAATAAAGATAGGGAAAACCTCATTTTAGACTCAAATGAATCTTCAATAGACAAAGCTAAATCTATACTTGGAAGTTACTCTAATGTCTTCTTAGCTCAAATTAGAACAAATTGGAGCTCCAAGCTCAAAGAAATTACAAAAACCCTAAACTAAGTGTGTAAGGTAGGGTTGTGGAAAGATGGATCTAGAATGAATGGGTTTTGAGCCTTAAATGGGATTTAGGGTCGACTGGTTAAAATGATGTCTCTACCTTTAGGCCATTTTCCGCTCACACGTTATTGCGAAAGATTGATCGCGATCACACTCACTGTGATTGTGGTTAGTACATCACGATCACAGTAGGTCAACTAGCTTGACTCGTCGTGATCACGGGCTGATGCACGGGATCGCCACAACTGAGGGCTAAATCCTGATCCTGCGTTAGCTTGTCCAACTCTTGCACTTTTCTTTCCACTTTGATACTTTTTATCTCATTTTGACTCTTTCATCGCAACATTTTTGTACCTACAAAAAATGGGAATTAGTGCATTTAATTGCAACGTTTTCTTAGTTAGTCATTTAAATTAAGTAGTGTGCACGAAAGTAGAGTGCAAATGAGTTATAAATTCCTCACTCATCAAGAGCTAACCTCAAGAATTTGCCCAATATCTTCTACTCCTCAACAGACATAGATGGATAGGCAACCACTGAGCAACTACCGATTGAGAAACTATCAACACATGAGGGACCTTAACTCTAGGAGCCACAACTATAGGCTGCACCTCCGCCTCAGTGCCACTTTGATTTATAAATTATGCATCATCGAATGGTGCCCCACCAACCAACCCTAAAAGCTGAAACAATGCATCCTAGAGTACTGAAGAAGAATTAAAACCCAAAAGAGCCTAGGCTGGTCCCTGGCTTATCGTTGGCTGGCTTAGAAGAATCTTTGGCTAAAGAGCGGGAATAAGGTCTGGTGAAGGCCCCTTATACTTGACCCTAGCTAGGGACACATCTTAAGTCTATCTAAGATCTATGGGTTATCCACGAACAGTGGTAGGATCCATAGGCTTGATCTCAAGACCCTCATCTCATATAGCGGTAGCATGCATCCTAGCCATCTCCAAAAGAGTGAAACTAGAGGAATAATTTTGAAACCAACTCACACACATAGCATGAAATGAGTGAAAGAAGTTAAAAAATCCTAAGAATGTCCTATAGCCTCCCAAAGATAAGAAACAAATATCATTATTCTAATCCGCAGGACTCTACTAGATGCTTGCTCTTATACTAACAATATTGGTGAAACTTGGGCTCTAATACCAATTTTTCATAAGCTAATTTATGAGTCATGATGGCACCTACTAAATCCCACCAGTATGTAAGTCAAACCATAGCCCAAAGCTATTTGAAATAGGCTAACCTTGTGGAAAATATCCCGAAAGGATGCAATAGAAAGTATAACTCTTAAATAAGCAAGGCAATCAACATAGTTTGAAAGGTATCCATAAAATAAAAAACCATCCCACGACCTTATAGAGTTAGTAGAAGAGCTACTACAAATACACCACAAGTTCTAAAATATTCAATACAATTAGTCTCAAAACAAAAGAATAAATATAGATAAATAGATGGAAAAAAGAGAAACTCTAACTCTAAGAGCTCACCCTATCTTTGAAATCCATCACAACATAATCCTCAAATCAACGGTGACAACTAGTACTTAGATATACACCAAAAAGGTACAAAAGAGTAGTATTCATACCAAACCATGGTTACTCAGTAGGTATCATCAACACACCGATCTAAATCATGATATAGATATGATATGATTTAAGATAACATAACCAAATCAAGAAAAGGGCAAACCTGGAAGTAACTCCAACATTACTGTACATAGTTGAATAAATAAATTAAAACAAATAACAAAAGGAACATGCAATTATAACTATAAGATTGGCCCCATAAGCCAATAAGTGCAAAAAAGTAAACAACCCAACGCAGACCCACAAAACCTTGGAGGGAACAATCAAGGAGAATATATATAACCGAACAACCATGTTCAACCAACCTTTATATTACCATTGTGAACCCATCCGTGTCATGTCACACAATGAAAACCTACCATTACCGAACTTGAATTGATAATATATCATCAATACCATAATCAATATTCGAACTTAAAAAAATACATATATATATATCATCTATATCATAATTATCGGGTTTTATTGTAACTAGATTAAACTCTAATTATCATACCATCATAACTATTAAGTAGCTAGTTTTATCAAACCTCACGATAAGAATTTCACAATGTATAATGACAGGTTAAAGGTCTACCATCACTAGTTCAAGTCTTGGCCTAAGGTGAGCCGAATGGCCTACTTTTTTTGTCAAAATCTATTTTTAAGGAAACACTACCTCGAGCTAGAGTAAGGTATCTAAATCTAATTTTATATGTTAATTAAGTATTAATTATATCTACTATAGAAAGTCTACTATGTATCTAAGCAACTAGGCCAATTATGTCCAAATTATGATTTTTGAATGGTCGAAAAGGTCAAACTATCCCAAGTAATGTCATTCGTATCACCAATAACTTAAAATCATCCCAAATTTAACATAATATCATAAACATACTATGACACATCTCAATCTATAAGGGAGGAAAAACCTAGCCTACATGAACACTGAGAAAAGCTTAAAGAATCTGTTAAATTGCCAATTTTCCCTTTCGAGAAGCTTCTGCAAGATGCCATGCACAAATTAATGGAGAGTTACATAATTAATCTTTACCCAAGCTTGCAAATTGCCCACAATTACTATTCCCAAGCTATCCTACTCTTTAGTAGTTAAGACCTTTGGAAATGGATGAGAATTGGGCAAAAATAGGCTGAATGGGGGTATTTATTCCCTTCCTAGGTATCCAGGTATCGCATACGCAACTCGCCAGTCGTGTTCGCAACACTCACCCTATGGACACCTTATTACTTTTGGGATAATCATCAGTCACTTTGTGACTCTCGCATCGCTGCTAAGGGTGTCATATTTGTGTAAAGTTTATCAATTTCATGATACTCCTTAGTGCCTACCATATTGCGTACGCGATCCTTGGCCCATGATCACTGGTGCACTGGTGCACCAGAATTAGCTGAGGCTTGGAAATTTCCGCCAACCTCTCAAGATTTACTCAGATTTCTGTATATGCAAATGGAATATTACCCTATAAAATTTAATGTCCGAACTTAATGGTGCCGTCAAAATTTTCATTTGAGGTCATTTCACTTAAAAGTGGGTCCCACACCTAACTTACCATTTTTCTAACTTTTGTTTAATAGCTCAAAATGAGACTGGGTGTCTCGTGACCCAAACCAAAGGTCCACCCAGACTAAAATTGATATTTTGGAGTTGTTGGAACAGTCAGAATTGGCATACAAGGTTGTTTAACTAAAGTTTACACCTCGTATCCTATTTGAACTAATAAGGACTTCAAAAATTAGAAATTGGCTCTAAAAACCAAACAAACTGCTTGATGACCAGATTAGTCCCAACAAGTCATAAATGACTTGGAGTAGTTGTAGGAAAGCTCTAATGATGAAAATAAAATGAAATATAAAAAATTACCTAAAGGGTAATTACATGATATGAACATGAAATAAGTGAAAATTTTTCTAAGACATTCATAGACTCTCTCTCATAAGTGTGGCACGCTTCACATTCATGAACAAGATTCTACTTAATCTCGATTTCAAACACCCTAGGATATTTTAAACCCTAGGCTCTGATACTAAGTTTATCATGACCTAAGACTACATCCTAGTTTCAACATGATGCTCAGAGTCACAAGTGGTCCTAAGCTAACCAATGACCTGGCAAAATACTAAGAATATTAAAGCAAATAATAAGATATTAAGAGAAAAAAATACTAAAATGACATGTGTATAATAAAAGCAAAATAAATACTAGATGTCAAAATTAAGACTGTTTGACATAATCAAGATGCTAAAAATATAACTATCCACTTGAAAGCCTCTAAATCATATGTGTTGTTGAGGATAATATAAAATTATTCAATAACATATAAGATGGAGGATTTAACACTCATAAGTGTATGCATGAAATCCTAGGTCATCAGGTGTTCATAACCCACCATCTTTGAAGAATGCAACTAATCATGGTAATACTATAATTTGAATGTAATAAGGAATTTCATAACTCAAGTACAAAATCAAGAGTTTATCTCTATATGGAGATTTCATAGTCATGAGTATGGGAAAATCCTCAAATTTATGGAAAAACATATATTCATGGTTTAGTCAAAGCAAAAAACTAAAAACTATAGAAAATCGTACTTTAAATGGAATCCCTAAAAGGTTAATTAAACTTGAAATTGAGTTAACTTTGGGACTCAATGGGTAAAATTAAACCCGTTGATTAAATCCCACATACATAAGGTTAAAAATCTTGATGAAAGCTTTAGATTTGAGGCCTAATGTTTGAGAACCTTATCCCTTTCATGAAGGAGAAAAATTGCCCCTTCTCTTTAAATTTTCTAAGTATTAAGTGAATTTTGAGGAATGGGTGACTTAGGGAAGTTTTAGAATTATTTTTAGCCCTTGGGAAGCTTAAACGATGAATTTTTGGTGTTAAAAGAGTGGAAAAAGGCCAAACAACCCCTTTCAAATCATTTGGAAAACTCCTGGAAGTAGTCCCAATGGCTCACATAACGATTCATAGGGTCCGCTACAATTCATAGCTTGAGTTGTATCCAAAGAACTTACGAGTCACCCTATGATTCATAGTGTCTCATAACGCCTATAGGGTTTGACCTCGTTACTGGCAGCTTTGATAGTGCTTTAATAAATTGGCTATAATATTTTACTCCTATAATACCTCATAAAAATCTTAGCTCATTTAAACTCTCAATTGCATTCATAAGGGGTCCAAAGCTTATAAATTACCCTAAGTGTTGGGACTTAGTCATTTCCCAGGCCTCTAAATTTTGATGATTTTATTGTTGCCCTTCCCGACCTTGGAACATTGATTTTTGAGTTAGTTTATGATCGAGGATGTTAAAAGTACATATCAAGTGAGTTTTGGAATTTTCATACAAGCGTAGGGATGTGTTTGGGAATCTAAAATAGTAGCAGCACCGGGATGAGCCTGCGCCGCGCCCTTTAGTGCACCGCTTTAAAGCCAATGCTGTCCCTTTCTTTGCCCGTCAAGTTTTTGATTCCTTGTTATTTAAGGGTATTTGGGTCAATTCCCCTTACCCAAACTCATCTATAACACGAAATTTATGTCCCTAAGGAGTATTATTTGCCCTATTACTCATAAATCTCTCAAGAAAACTATCTTCTACCCCAAGAACAAATCCTAATCCTTACTCAAGCAATCAAGGAATTCAAGCTTCAAATCTCAAGAAATTCTCAAGCATATTTATGAATTCATCTAGTAAGGTATGTGCGATGTTCATCCATGGGCTACTTTTACCCATGAAGTCCAAGAACCCTTTTTTGGTTTTTAAATAGTTGAACTATCTCCATGAATCTCTTGTTAATTCAATTAAAAGTTATGTTTTTGAGTATTTTCAAATGGAATGAGCCATTACATGCTTTGAATATTGAAATCTTTGTGTTAAATACCTAATTTATGATTTTAGTCTTGTGATCATGTTATTCTCACATGCCTTATCTATCCCCATGCTTAAGTTCATGACTTTCATGTGTTTAATGAATTGCGTAAGTTTTAAGTTTTGAACACTGATCCACTATTATGGTTTTGAAGTTTATATATGGAATTGTTAGTACTTCCATTCAGTGTTGGTGGGTTGTGAACACCTAATACTTATGTGGTTTACATGAATTCAACTTTTCAAGTACTCAGACAGTTAATCCATGAATCATGTCAGTATACTCAGACATTCATATTCATTATGAGCACTATCAATTATGTAATAGCATTCAGTTGAGTTTAGTTAAGTTCAGTTCCAGTGTTAGTTCAGTTGGGAGTAGGATTTAGCACCGAGCAAACCTATGGATAGGGGCTCACCTGCTATTTAGGACTGGGTCCTTAGTAGCAGTCCCCAAGTTCTAGAACTACATAGCCAACGTAGGATTATGAGATGTCACCCGCCAGTTTAGGACTGACACTCTCTTAGGGGTCACCCACCAATTTATGACTAAACCCCTAGTCCTTCGGGACATCAGGTTAGTGGATCCAAATAGCCGTATTTATACCCATGGCATGGTACTGACACCCTTCCAACTGGTGTTACAAGTTGGACCTCAATTAGCTAAGATTAGGGCATGTCAATTAGATTATACCTCCCACAGTATCAGTATAGTATTTTAATGTATTCTCAATTCAGGTTTGCTTGACCAAGTGTACAAACTTTCAATTATTTAGTTATACAGCTTGCAGACTTTTAGATTTCAGACTTATTTTAGTATACAGATTTATGCTTAGTCTTGCATTCTCAGATGTCATAGTTCTCATGCATTCATGTTCAGTTATCTTATGCTATTCAGTTAGTCCTTCTTTCATATACACAGTACCCCATGTATATCAGCCTAACCTCATCTCATACATTAGTACATTCAAAGTACAGACCGAATACTCTTCTTTGTGCTATGATGTCTTATATCATTGGTTCGGATGCACAGTTTCCCAACCGCAGCATAATCCAGTTGTCATAGTGGTGAGTTTTATTTTATTAAGTCAGTCAGAGTTAGTTGGGGATTTGTCCTATAAAATCCTTAATTAGTTTAGAGGCTTTCAGACATTTAGGCAAAATAGTTAGACAGTCGTTGGTTACTTTTAGTTCCTATCAGTTGTTTTAGACATTCAGTATTTCGTATTTCAGTATTCAGATATATATTACCTTTTCATTTTATCTTCAACATATGTGTTATGTTCATATTTTATTTAGTGCTCACAGCAGGTACTAGCTCATGGGTTAGCTTGTGGTCACTTGTGACCATAAGCACCATTGTCACAACTAGGGGGTAACCTCTGGTCGTGACAACTCCAATATCAGATTAAGGCTAAACTAGATCCATTGGAAACATAATTAAACTCTATATCTTTTGGTGGGTCTTGAACTTAAACATTATTAGTAATTTACATTCTATGGTCATTTGAAGTTGACTATAGCAATGTTTTTCTTAAGAATTCAATCGATAAGGGATATTTTAACTTGTCTATAAGCTAGGAGTTATTTCTGGCCTTAATATATGTCTAAATCACTTATCAAATACCAAAATCTGATGTTTGATTTTTCACATGCTTGAATCATGGTTCTAATAGTGGCTTGTATTTTTGGGGTGTTACAAACTTAGTTGGGAGGTTTGCCCTCTTCCTTGCCAGGCTATAGGACCTATCTGTCTATGTGTGGATCCACTAAGTGATTCTTTTAGGGTAAATATCAACCAATATTAAGGTGAAACATAATCATATGGTGGCATGTTGTTATGAGATTTCTTTTTTCTAAATTGTATCGGCTAAGTTCTAAATAATCCTTTCAAAATAAAGAGCATCCTAGTGCACTAAATCTCCCACTATGTGCAGGGCCTTGGTAAGGGCCCCACCACAAGGGTGTATTATATGCAGCCTTCCCTTGCATTTTTTCCAGAGGCGATTTACAAGGATTGAACCTGTGACCTTTTGATAACATGGCGTTAACTTTACCAGTTATTCTAAGGCTCCACTTTAAATAATCCTCTCAAAATAATTTCATATTATCATGTGTTCAAAAAAGATTTAAATCACTATCTATCTATTTGTAAAACATGAGTCTTGACTAAATTCATATTTTAAAACTATCACAACGTCACTCTTCTATGGGGTTCTATCTCTTCCTGAGCATTCGTACTATAAACTTCACAAACCATGAGTAGAAAACATGTCAAGAATAAGAAATCAAACAAGGAGACATCTTGCTAAGCATTTAAGCAAAATACAATATCCATAAACCATAATGATAAAAAAACTTCAAAAGAGTCATGAGAATTTCATAATAAAAGGAAAATTTTAAAGTGCGATCATAAATCCTTACCAAATTTCAAGAGTTTTGGACATGGGAATGAAAAAAAAAGCCCATTGAAGTCCTAGTGTCACGATCCAAAATAGAATGCATGATGGCACCTGTTATACCTCCAATACAAGTAATCCTATCCCACCCCAAACTTAATAACTAAAGTAAACTAGAAGTGGAAGAAGAAGAATAGAATAATCCCAGAATATTTAAAGATGAAATATTAGTTTCAAAGATAAATGTAGGTCTGGTAGTCACTAGTATAAGCCTCTAATACAAGATGAATTAATAATTTAAAATATCTTAAATGTGGATAAAACATATGATAAATAAAGAGAGATCTGAATAAGCTCTATAAAACATTATCCACTACCTCGATCTCCATAGTGTCAATGCTGAGGAAACATAGTCTACTATCTGCTACTCAAACCAATTCCTGGATGGGGTGTAGAAGAAAAGAAAAAGGAAACAAAAAACAAAAGTGAGTACAAATACATGTAATCAGTAAGTATTGTTGATAACTGACCCTAATTCAAAGTGATGGCGCGGACCACCCCTAGCTATCCAAGGATTCCCATCAATCTACAATCAGTAAGTACATCACTTTATCCTAACAAGATATCCCATCACAACGGTCATAGGAATATCAATATATTGGGTAGGCAAAATAATTTTGGTGAGTCAACACTAGTTATATATGACCACCCATTAAAGGAAGTCATTTATGATGGGGACTAACACAGAATATCACACTCAGTTATCATGTTCAATTAGTAATCTAGGATACAGTGGTGATTATGTATACATATACGTATCTCATTATACCAATATGAGCGAGACTATAGTCTCACTAATCAAGCCATGACCAAACCCCACGTCTCATAATTTTTCAATATCCAAATCAACCAAAGGATGATAGAATATAAAGTAGTACGGTAAAATAAATGCAGAATATACAATATCACAAATAAAATTCAATCGCGGTAAATTAATACAAAGTAAATACTCAAAACCCAAGATGACATTATTAGACTAAATAACTAAAATAAAAACTATGCTAGTTAATAATATGCTCTAATAAGAGATACTTAACCCTGATAACTATATCAACTACAAAATTAATAGCATAATTATCCCTACATGTCCACTAATCCCCAATAATCATAAAAAATTCTACTAAACACGATTCAAGCTCTTACTTAGGTATCTACTATTATTCAAGGTTAAAAAACCAACTATCTATAATCTATTCTATGTATAAGTGACTAGAATAACTAAGATAA
Source organism: Capsicum annuum (assembly GCF_002878395.1). Taxonomy (NCBI): domain Eukaryota; kingdom Viridiplantae; phylum Streptophyta; class Magnoliopsida; order Solanales; family Solanaceae; genus Capsicum; species Capsicum annuum. The sequence continues at coordinate 187,594,866 of NC_061121.1, read as the reverse complement.
ACCATTGACACCGATACCCATAGACATGCTAGCCATCTTATCTAAGAGGAACCATCAATAAAAAATGATTCACAAAATACAAGAAAATAAGCATATAACAAATAAAAACCTCAAAAAAGTCAAGGTACATCTCTACTTACCTTTAAAGAAGATCTGCAAGCCAAAACACAATCAGACACATCAATTGGAAGCTCTAGTCCCTCAAATTATCACTAAAATATCCAATCTAATTAAATATGACATCTACAAGTCAAAAAGACTCAATCGATACCCTTATCGATATATTTTGTCTTTAGATTTATTTTGAATATTAATTACAAAATTACATGAGTAAAATTGAAACTTTATTTAAGAATCATGTTCCCCATACTCTTAGAGTTCTAAATTTTAAAACCCAACTAAAAATGAGTTGAAATCGGACTTGAAATTGAGAAAAATTAATTTTGTACTTTACCGGGTAAAACATCCTAAAATTCATTATCAAACACGATTTAAAATAAGTAATTCTAGAAAAATATTATCAAAATTCCATTTACCGATGATACAATGACCTTAAATCTCCAAAATTAATGAAAACCCATTCCAAATTGACCTTCAAATTCAGAATTTTTGATTTCATATCTTTGAATTTCAAAACTCATGTTTATAGATCAAAATCACAAAAAATAAGGTGGATAATCTTGGAAATAAAAAAAATAAAGGTAGAATCACATACCCAATGATTAAACGAGCAAACCACATTGAAAGTGGCCTAAAATAGAGCACCCTAGCTCCCGAAATAGTGAGAATAACGTTCTCCGTTCTCAGCAACCAAGGTGTCGCAATAATGATGAAGTAAATTAGAATTTGTTCATCGCTATCAACAAAAAGGTGTCCCAATAGTGATAAAAGAAATCAGAATTTGTTCATCATAATGAGCTACTTTGATAGTGATGAAGGAATCAGAATTTTTTCATCGCCATGATTAGCGACCAAAGTGTTTCGATAATGACAAAGAAAATCTGAATTTGTTCATCGCTATTCGTGATCAAGGTGTCATGATAGGGATGAGCAATTTTCGCACCAGCACAACTATTGAAAATTTTCAAGTTCCAAACTCTTCGATGAATCCTCGTAATTCATTAGGAATCCCATAAACATAATCCTACTATTCTACTAGGATAAATTTGACATTTTGGACTTAATGGTACTACCTGAATTTTTATTAAAGCTTCTCTCTCTCTCTCTCTCTCTCTCTCTATATATATATATATATATATATATATATATATATATATATATCCTTGCAAAGGATATACATATAGATATATCTCTTTGTAAAGGATGTAGCCATAGTCTATGGATATTTAGACACTTATAATTGTATTGTTTGGATATTGGTGATGGCATTCATAGATTTTGTACACTTATGTCCACTTAATGGATTGAACCTAAAAATATGTTTTACTGCAATTTTCTTAGAAAAAGGATTTTTTTCCCACTTTTCACTTTTAAAACAGATTCTTTCATAATGGAAATCGTACCACCTTAATAGATAATTTATGAACTTCTAAATCTAAAAATGATGTTTTAGATATTTGATTGAAATATATTCCAGTTCATGATTTTTCTACTACTACTTACTCAAGTCGAGAGAGATTCCCACTCTTTCTACTCTTTGATTTTTATTTTGTCCCGAAGTTGATCTAGGGCAATAGATTTATAGACTTACACTCTTTTAGCCATGATTTGAGTTTGTGCATTTATTGTATATACATCTCTTTAGTACTGGATAGAGTACAGTGATGATAATGATGCTAATGATTGTAAATTCTAGTTTGGGACCACGTCGGTGTATATGGGTACTCTCGATCCCTCTAGGGACCGCTTTGTTTGTAACCCATCATGCTGAATCATAGGTGTCATTGTATGTACTGTATTTGTAAGCCATCAAGGTAAAAGAGGAGTAGACACTAGGTTACTTTATGGCACTTGGATCGATTATGGTATTATGGACTTTATTTTACATTTATTCATGCATGTGCAATGCCTTTCACTGGTATGATTTTTGGCCTTCTATCTATCATCCTTATGGGGCATTGTATAAGTATAGGTTATGAGCGTTGTTGTATGTTTATTGTGCGTTGATTGAGCCTTTTGGATTATGGGGCCTAGTTTAGGTATTGTTTGTCCGAACTAGCAGGTTACTTTGTTGTTATTATTATGATTAGATTGTGAAAAGTAATTTTTGGACTAATACTGAGATTTGAGGTATGATTCTGATTCCTTTCTATTATGGTTATTTTATTATGGATAATTATCTCATGGTTAGATGTTATAGTTATTGGCCCTGATTATGCTGGCACTGTTTTTAATATGATTATGAGGCCTTAAGATGCTAGTATGACTACTCTAGGTTGTACTTTTCAGTTAGTCTTATATATATATATATGTATGTATATATCTATAGTATTACCGCATATCCCTCTCTTTCTTAATTTATTCATGTTTTATATCTATTCCCTAGCCTTGTATACTACTATATATCCTTCTTCTTCCCTTGGTTTGTATATTAGCTAGTGATATATGATATAGTTTCTTGAGTATGTCTTGGATAGAGTAGTTCATCCTTATTTCCTCTCTAGTCTTATTATGTTAGCTTCCTGGATATTTGGGCTACAATTTAGATTTATGCTTTCATGTTTTCTATATTTATATAATCCTTGGAGCTCAGTCCATAGTAGGCTACTGAGTACCACGTGTTTTATACTCATACTATATTTTTGTAGCATGCAGATCATAGTACGGGTGCTCATGTTGTATGCATCGTGCATAACAACTATGGAAAAATTTAGTGTGAACTCCTGGTGTTCGGAGTATTACTATTCTCCCTCTTATATAACTAATCTCTATGTTGTGTTCAGAGATGGGTTGAATCAATATATTTATTTCGTATTTCATTTTGTATTCTTGTTATATTAGAAGCTTTTTTACTGATTCCACTAAATTTTGGTCTGTCTTATATATATTATCCTTTTATTATAATTGTTCTGCTATCTTCATTCATTTCTCTTGGTGGTATGTTACTAGCGATTCTAGACTATAGGTTGTCTTACCTACTAGTGGGTTATAGTAGGTTCCATCATTACCTGAGAAATCTAGTCGTGACACGAACCAGCTATGCTACCCATCCAGAATAGACGTTCCATATATAATAAGATTGATATAGTCACCATCTGAATCTTGGATCACATAATATTGACCAAAGTCTAACTAATCATTTTAAAGGCTATTCAAAAGCACAAACTCTTATAATTTACTTTCGAATGCTTCGGGGGACCATACAAACCTTTCCTACAACTCATAAATGATATAAGAAACCATGAGGAATGGTAAAATGGTCAAAAAATTAAAATTTTAAAAATCACAGTGAGGGATTTTTACGTTATTCCCCACTAAAACTCACAATCGCCCTCATACATACAAATAAGAATAGTCCCCAAATAGACAAAGTATAGAAAATATCGTCATATATATCTTATGCAAGCACTCACAGGTGGGGTCGTATAAATAGAACTACCGACTCACTATAGAACCAAAAATCTTTAATAGAATGACTCACAAGGTCATATCACTAGCATCTAAAGCTAAATTATCACAAGAACCAAGTTTCTTTATTTTCAAAATTTCTTTATACCCAAAAACTGAGTCGGTCATACCAGAAATTCTAAAAATATCCATCTAACCTAAATATATCAAAGACACTACAAGTCACTAACTGCACGTTATAACCAAAAATCATCCTCGAACCTACAAAATGCCAAGAAACCCATGAAACCACATATCCACTTATCAAGACACTGAAATAACCTACTCAGGGTTGGCACCATAGCTATCAAATAAGACAACACTATTGCTTCACGCTGAAGCAACTCAACCAGAAATTGATATCAATGCCACATAAGACCTCAAAAGCGTACTTAGTATACTTAGGTCACTATACAATAGTAAACACTCTGAATAACAACCAAATACTCATGTAACTTATCACCGTAACCCATGCAGTGCTTATTACCTAAGTGACATAAATCAACCTGAAGTCCTCAATAATCTAGTAGAATGAATAGCCTATCCAACACATAAGCAAACTATCATATCAGGAATGATCAACCCATAGAAAAAGTACAACAATTGCAATATCTTACTGACAAATTCTAAATCACAAATCAAAACTTGGAAAATTCCCCACTAGAATCCTCATAAGCCATTAATGAACCATACAGTTAGGACTTCAAATTCTAATTCAAGCCTAGAGCTAAATACTGAATATATCAAAATTTCTAATGTACTTGTCCCTTATCTTTTCTTAACTCTTTCTCTATTCTGAATTCTTTTACAAAAGAGTCATGAAATAATAACACGTACTCCAATCAAACTCATAAGCAAAAATAATCCCTTATTCCACTTAGCTACTCAGGTGATAAATGCTACAAACCTGGTGCCTTTTTATTTGCCTTTTCATTCAAAAATCCTTCCACATCCAAACCAAGTACCCTTATAAGTAGAATACCTTCAAGTATAACCAAGAATGTTTCAACATCTATAAGTCTTCCTATGCAAGCAAACCTAATCACTAAGAAAGTGACAAATCGCAAGGCATGAATGCCTAAAAATCATTCCTTATCCAACCAGATCTTTACTCGCAATCCTTTCAAATTAGTCACACCATAATTCTAGTCCATCACAATGTATACCAATGACAAATATCATTGGATATTTTACAATCTAATTACATAAAAAACCTAGAATCAATCGACCACTATTCCACAACATAACCAATTAGAAGATCATATCCAAATACACCAAAATACATAATATTTAGAAAACTCAAACCTAATCTAGTGATATACTCTAAATAAGTCATAACATAAGATCAGTGCACTCGATCCACCAATAAATAATCATCTATGGGGTAGCAATACCAATAGACCCCAAAAAAACTCATGAATCATATCAAGACTTAATGTTGAATGTGTAAGCACAAAGGAGAATTTAGGACCACAATTAGAAGCTACCAAAATAGATAAAAGGCATACTAAAACCATACATATGGCTACTATACTAGAAGCTCAAATCTTGAGTCCATCATTGGAAAAACGACACTGAGACATATCTCCCTGAGCAACTGATGAGGCATCTCCTTGTATTTGATATGGGAAATTCCTCTTATAGTTTCTAATATCTCTACATAAAGCAACTAAAAGAAGTAGGGATCTGCTGAACTAGACCTAAAAAATTTGAAAAACCACCATGATCTAACCCTCTCCAATAATAACCACAAGGATCCTAGTATTTACCATATATATCACTATTATAAACAAGTCTATCAGGCCTCTTTACCACAAGTCTCTAAGGTCTCTACTCAAATTCTCTAAAAATGCTTGATCAAATTGATCCCATGGAAAAGAAGGCGACCCAACTAGTCTACTCTCTACTAATATCCTCCACCACTGTCTGACTGGTACAAATAACTAAAAAGTAGTGAAATCTACCCTATTAGAGTCTCCTAAACCCAATCGATGCAACCTGTCAACCAAACAAGTACATATAATCATCAAGCCTAGGATCTCCATAAAACTAAGAAGGATCTGTTCTCATAAACTCTACAAACCCACCCTATCCCTTAATGAGCATAAAAGGTAAGGTAACTTGATATGGAATAACCCCAATGATACCTTGTCAATATTAGAAGAATCTATAGTCAGATGTGTATCCGGAGTCTGAATATCTAAAGTAGCATGATGAATAAAAGTAGGAGTCATCCTATTGAGGTAATCCAAAACTTGTACCAAACTATCTTTTAATATAGATGTGGACATTATCAAAGGAGGCATTCGTATTGGATTCAAACTCTCTAAATCAATAGTGTAACACCCCATAATTTTAAGTTAAAAATCAAACCATTGTTCCTATGTGTGTAAACTTTAATACCATGATTTATATTTGAATACATGTGTCATGAACTTTATCCTAGTGTGTTGTGTTCTTATGAGGTTAAAATTTTTCATATAAATCACTTAGAGCAAACTTGAGTTAAGAGCCTTTGATTCGACCAAGTTTTGGTATTTGATTCTACAAGGGTCAAATTTGAACGTGTATAAATTTTTCTATATGCAGAATTTTTCATCTCAAGACACACCAAATGATGGATAATTGAATTATCTTTCCAAGTATACCAATTATGTCTTAATCTAATATCTGAGCAAGAAGTTATGACCATTTTTATGAGAAATAGTAAGCCTTCATGATAGGCCCACAACACATTGATTTCTCCCCTGGTGCAAGGTGCGCGGTGCATTTGTATCTTTCCCATACTAAGAGTCACTCCATGGAGGTTATTCCCCTAATGTTTTAGCTTCCTATGGTCCATGGGGTAATTTGGTCCTTTCTTCTTAACCCCAATCTTCCAAAGCACGATTTATAACACTAAAAAAGGCATTATTTGCTCATCTTCCTAAAAATTTATCACATAAAAACCCTCCCCTTCCCAAGAACAATAATCTAAAATTCTTCTCTCAAGAATTACAGGATTCAAGCTTCAATTTAAAGATTTCTTTAAGAATTCATTCATTTTAGGTATGTGGAGTATTCATCAATGGGTCTATTTCACCCATTGAGCTTTAACCTCCCCTTTGATTAAAATATGAGTTTTTCCTTTATTATGAAGTTGCATATGTTGATGATGAGTTTGATTCATGTTTTTCTTAGTATTTTAATCTCAATTCATGTCCATGTATGAATCCATGAAAAATTAGGTTATCTCATGCTTCAAGTCTTACTTTCGCATGTCATATTCAAATGAATTTCATGTTATAATATTGAATTATGTACTTAACCTTGTTATCATATTATTTACTCATGTTTAACACGTTCCCATGTTAAAAGTTCATGCTTTTCAATTATTTGGTGAGATGTTTATATTTTGGATCTTTGAACCACGATTCCCATACTATAGTTTTAAGCATTGATATCGTATTTTATAATCATTCAACACTGGTGGGTTATGAACACTCGATACCTATGTGTCCTTACATGATTTTTTGTTTTCAAGTAACAAGTCAGTCAGACCATGGTTTTATTAACATATTCAGAACATCATGTTCATGCTAAGCACTTACAAGTATAGTACGATGCCATGTTAAACGACTAATAACACTAGTGTCTATCAATTGTGAAAAGGATTTAGCACTGAGTGCATGTAGGGATGACAACTCCCTCGTCAGTTTAGGTAGAGTCGTTAGTAGTAGTCCCTAAATTCTGAAACTATATATCCAGCATAGGATATGAGGGGTTACCCATTAGTTTAGGCTTGATTTTTTCTTTGGGGTCACCCGTCATTTTAGGATTGACACCCTGGTCCTTTGGGATACCAAATTAGTGGATCTACATAGCCATATGCTAGTACTAATGGTAAGGTACTGACACTCTTCCAACTGGGGTTACAGGTTGAAACCTAATTAAATCATACTGGGGAATCTCATTTACATGATATTTTCCATAGTTTTAGTTAGTACTCAGTCTATACAAGTTTAGGTTTGCTTGACCGAGTAATGAGATTTTCAATTATTCAGATTATTTTAGTACATGCTTTACTTGGTTATGCATTCTTAGTTTTACATGTTCATGTTTTCGTGCTTAGTATCCATACATGACCCTCAGTTCATTTTTATAGAATGTTTAGCTTTACATGTGATTTTACATATTGTATTCATGTTCTACCACTTCCCATCTTCAGTTCTACTTATTCTAAAAAAGTAAAGATTTAATAAACTAAGTGTAGTGATTCACCAACTTATCAGATTATGTTTGTTACTTGTGTTTTGAGATACTTAAGCTTTCAGTTGATTTTAGTCTCTTGGTGAATCTACTTGCACTTAGCATGCATGTTTTAAGATTATACATCTATTCAGTTTTACTTATTGCATTAACCTCCAATTACTCAGTATATTCTAAAGTACTGATCCACATATATGTCTATGTTCTATATTGTCTCATAATATAGGTACCAGTTGTCGTCCACATATCATAATCAGACAGTTTGTAGTTTCCAGCTAGTAGGTAATGAGTTCTCTTATTTCAGGGATTCCAGTCAGTTGTAGTTCATGTATTGTTATTTTATTAATCATATGTATTGATTAGTGGTAGTTGGAGGCATGTACCATCTATCTTTATTCAGTATAGTAGAGGCTTCATAGATAGTCAGTCAGAGTCATTACATGTAATTCAAGTTTCTTTCTTCAGTTTTATCATTTTGTAAGATTTATCAGTATCATACTTATTTAGATTTCATTATGATCATTTTTCCCCTCAACAAATTTAGTTTTTATATAATTTAAATCAGTTGCTCAAGAAGTATGCCAATTTATGGGTTAGCTTGGGATCCCTCGTAGCGTCAAGCACCGTGTTACGACTTGGAGGTAGTCTCTGGTCATGACAAATAGAGACAACATCACAAGCAACTCCAAAACCAAGGAAGGTATTCCTAACCTAACCTCTATCTGGTCTAGATATTTTAATTCAACCTCTACCCCTACCACATACCGAAGACACGAGCTCTGAATCTCTAGTTAAGGATAAACACATCCTTAATATCTGTGAGGGAGAGAATAAAAGCTTTTTGATTTATACAAAGCGATGAATATGATGTCACCTAAGATTACACCTTCAAAAAGTATAACGTTCTGTCTGGCAAATATATAACCAACAAAGGTTGGGTTCTAACCTACAGGGAATAGGCCAAATCTTTATCAAGAACTTACTGAAGTAGCTGAAAAAGTGCACAAAAGTAAAATGGGGGAATTTTGTAAAAATAGTAGCAATAGTAAAAAAATTTGATCGCTTTATGTTGAAATCATTATGAGATAAATACTAGTACCATGTTCCCTCTAACTTTCTAAATTTATAGACTTATCGTGCTTCGTCGAACTATCTTAATGCCTTGTATGAAGGGTCTGACAAGTTATGTATCACCAATTGTCTTGTGAATACCTTTGGTAAATTTCACTCTCTACCTTTTGAGTCTCAGAGTACCGCCTTACTAACCCTTGTCCTGGATCCAATATTCACTATTACCTTTTCGGTCTCAAGTTAATTAGATGAAAGTTGATAGCTTCAAATTACTGCTGTGATATCTTTTCCTAATATAAACCTCCATACTGAAGTAAGTATCAAATATAGGCAAGTTGTCAATGTCTGCAGTCGTTAATAAAGTAATCAAATCAAAGAAGATCACAATACATGCAAGAACATCAAGCAAAAATGACTTTGCACTTTCTCGACTTAGTTATCCCATCAGGGTCCCACAACCCTAGTTTGGTGGTTTAGCATCTCATGTTTGTAAGAACATCCATTGAACTCATAGAAGAAAACATACAAATAAACTTACTGTATATTATGATTGAAAACCAGAATCTAAAGTTAATATCCAACCGTAAAAACCAAGAACAATGGATTCCAAGATAAAAAGTGTATCTCAAAATCAATATGGTGTTGTAAGTATAAAGAGTGCGCAAACTAATACAAAAACATCCAATGGGTATTTGTAGTTAAAAAATAAAACCTAAAAATACTATCCAAAAAAAAATAGGAAAAAATAAGGTCGACAATGGTAATGCCTTAGGCAGTGGGTTGTCTGGACCGATGACGACTCGTTGTCAGCTCCGTATCCTAGATTCAATGATCTTTGGTAATGAATCATCACATCTTTCTATAAGTCATTGGCCAGACTCATTGCCTATCCAATAAGTATTCAACTTTCAGGACTTTACTTCAACAACTTAGAACGGTTATCATGACGAGTCATAGTCAAATCCTACGACTCATCACCTATATCATATCCATTGGGATTAGACTTGTATATTTTTAGGACTTCAGTATATTTTTGCTCAGAAAGATCTCCCCTACCACTCATAGTCAGGTCCTCTGAGTCATAGCCAACATCAACTTTATTATTCTTCTCAGATGTCTTCACTGTTCACCTGCGACTTGGTTAATGAGACATAACGTCACCCAATGACTCATGGTCCAAGCAAAGACTTCACTTTTGGAGTTTTTTTATTCCTTTATTTATTCTACTCACTCCCAACCTTGTTTTCCTTCAAAACAAACACAAAGCACATCACATCTAACAAAAAGATCTATGTACTTGCATATTTTCTAGTTTTAAGCATTGAAAGTGCCATAAAACCATGAACCATCAACTCCCTCAACTTAGAACATTTTCATGTCCTCACGTAACTACCACAAAACAAACAACACTATGATGCTTAATTAAGAGAAATCTAAGATACCTGTGGCAGTCAACTCAATTTTAGCTCAAAAACTCTTACCCCTTATATTTCCAACTTTACAAAACCAACTATGTAGATCAATATAGCACAATAGTATAACACAAAGGAATCAAGGTATAAAATTATATTATCAACAAACATCAAGCAAATATGCAAGTTACACTACTTGAACAAGTAAGCAGTTGATAACACAACCCATGTACCCTCATAGAAAGAAGTCCCATCTCTCACAATTTTATACGTATGTCAATGCAATACTATGTCATGACACTTACTCTCACAAAAGAAGTTCCAGTCAATTTTCATAGAATACTGTAGGCTTGCCCTTATTTCTATACCTTAGTTTTTTGAAAAGTCTGACTAAGATCACAATAGGTATTTACTCGGCTTGTAATATAGGCTTGAGGGCTGGTATGGTACATTTGGGAACTAGAGACTCACCCTCCTTGATACTACAGTTAAATCTTGGCTCCACTACTCAATCATTCCTCATTTCTTCCTCCCTTCTCCTCTACTTTTTTTTTCTTTTCTCTACCACACCTAGCCTTACTTTTTTTTTTCTTTCACATTGTACCCTTCTACATACTCAAGTTTATATATGCACCTATATGATAGCCACCCTCAACTTAGGAAATTTCCCCAAGTTCAGGTGTATAATGTTCAAGAAGGGGCCAAGGCCAAAATATGTTCATTGTAATCAACTTGGGAAGGTGCAAGATGAAAATAAGAAAATAGGTCAATGTAGGAACAAATCAGGTATCAATGGATTCTTATTCATATTTGGATGGTTTCTTTAGGATAAGAGTATAATTAATAAAAAATGGCCTATGATCATTTCCTAACCAACTATCCTACAACCTAGGAAAGACTAACCGACAAGTTTTGGATAAAATTCACAAAGGGAAGTAATAAGTATGTCATACACACATGGTACATAGTTATATTACCAACTACAACCGATCCAATTAATGCAAGTTCTAAGACATGATGTCCCAAATACTAATTCCATAACAATATACACAAGAGTCACATCACATTATTCACAAAAGTTTTAGGAGGAGTATCAATTTTTTCTTCAAAAATAATTTTTCAAAATACAAAAACTGTTAACTGCACTTAGGTTCCTTATTTTTCTCTTACTTAAATAGAAACAACACAAATACAAATAGAAAGAAAACATAATATGACCTATACATTCTAGTTCTACTATGATAACACAATCGATGGGAAAAAAACATGGCAAAAAAAACCCCTCGACTGTGGCACACCCCTACCTCTAACTTATAGACTATGTACTCTTCCCATTGTATAACTACAATGTAAAAACAAGGGATGAATACATACCTGGGTGCACTAGGAATTAGATCAAGACATCTTAGTAGAAGAGGTTCTAGATTGGGCCTCAATCTCATCAACCATGGTCATCGTAGTGATCGATACACTTCATTAATAGTGGCACCAATGGGAGATACCAGCTCATGATCTCATCTCGTGGACCTTTGTCAAATGGTCCTAATAGGTATGCAGGCTAGTTACCCATGCTGATCGTACATCATCCTTCTCTCTTGTCCTCTTTCGTCTCTTCCTGGATCTTTACGTACATTCTTCCTTAGTAGTCTTTTTCTTACATTTTATTCCCAGACAATGGAACTAAAATTTGATTTCACCCAAGATTACACCTCAAAGATGTATAATAAGGTCACTGTTAAATGTATAGTCCAACAAAGGTTGTGGTCGAATCCATAGTAAATTGACCAAATCTTTATCAAGAACTTACTGAAGTAGTTAAAAAAGTGCAGAAAAGTAAATGGGGGGATTTTGTGATGATAATAGTAACAGTAAAAAATCTTGATTGCTTTAGGTTAAAATCAATATGAGATGAATACTAGGACTATATCCCTTCTGAATTCCTAACTCCATAGACTTATCGTGCTTTATCTAACTATCTCAATGCCATGAATGTATGATCGAACAAGTTATGTATCACCAACTTTCTTGTGAATGCCTTTGGTAAATTTAAATCTTTACCTTTTGAGTCTCAGAGTGTCACCTTAATAACCCTTATTTTGGATCCCAAATTAACTATTACCTTTTAGGTCTTAAGTATCTGATACCTCATCAATAGGAATTTTCTTAATAATTAGGAAAGTAGGGAATGACCTCACAACTATGTACTCAATAGCATCTTGGAGTACGGCCAACTCCTCATTAATGCCCACTAGATTTTGGCTAATTCGCTACTCAAAACTGTCAAACCAAGTTTGTATACTCCGTATCTCACTTTTAATTTTTTTCTTTACCCAAGGCTATACCTCTTCCTTGATATTAATCACATACACTAGTGAGAAAATCTTATGGGACCAAAGCATAATCACTTAGAGATAGATGAAAAATGGATAGTCTTGATGTAAAAGGAGGTGGGGCTTGTGAGGATCATGTAGCATCAGCAGAGGCTTATGGATCAGCTAGAACAATCTCAATAGATGTATTAGCAGAGGCCATCTTCCTGCTATCTTGGAAAGCTACATGAAGCAGTGAATCACCAACCTTAGCCTTTGAGATTGGGTTGGTATGATCCCGAATCAGCCCCAAATCAGTGGTTTGATGGACAGTCAAAAAGTGATCAATCTATGGGATTACCAATACCCCTTCATCAAGGCATATCTCAGTCAACAAACACGAGAAGTCCATGTTGGTATCTATACTTACAGCTCAAACACAAATATCCCTTGCAAGGATCTTGGCCACATCAATATAATAGACCTCTATAATATCAATTACCAATGTGTCTTTGTCGAGACTTAATAACTTGTCTCTCATAATCAAACTTAATGATGCCAAATGGAAGTTCACCACACCTTAGCCAAAAAATTCTAGCTGGCCTTTATAATTATAGACAAACCCATAACTCAAGGCATCTCCTCATGTGTCATAGTAATAATCCCTGTGTGTAAGACCCCATAAAGTTTCCTTGTAGTTTGAGCCTTAGAGTGTGTCGAATGAAGTATAATTCTGGCGTTAAAAGATGTAGGAGTGACTCCTAAGTGAGTATCATATTAACCATATAGAATTTCCTTAATTTTGACTTTTTATCACGTGGGAAATTTGATAAGCGTTTTGTCGATATAAGATTCGCCCAAATTCGATACCCGGGTAAGAAGTTATGGCTAATTTAAGACCTAGTCGTAAAACTATGTCATTTTAGTGCTTGGCGCATCGTGGAGAGGATCGATTTGAAAATTGTCAAATTCTAGTGGAACTCATGATATTAGGGTGTTGGGCTGAGGTTCCAGGTCCTAACTATTGGGAAAATGCGATGGCTTCGCATTGCGATGACTCCCATATTGCCAATTGTCAATTTCAGTGAGCCACCACAATAAGGGTGCATTGCGGTGACCCCTTAAATCGGGTTCCCAGTTCAATTTTTCTAGCTTCATATAGATGAGCCTATAAAATCGTGTAAACACCAAATCAAAGTCATTAGCAAGTATCCTATGAGGTTTTTCTCAAGTTTTCTCTCATAAAAAACCCTAAGTATCCAAAACCTCTTCCAAGAATCTCAAGAATCCACCATGGATTTTCTAAATTGAGTCAAGATTCAAGGTTCCCAAGTTAAGGGCCTCAACAACCCTCATTCAAGAGTACGAATAGAGTTCCAAAAGTGAGAGTTCATCCAAAGCTTCTAATTCAAGGTATGTGGGGTTTTGAACAAGGGTAACCCTTTCACCCTTGTGCCCAAAAGGCTTATTTACATCATGAATTTCTTGAAATCTATGAGGTTTTTACATGAATTTGAATTGGGGTTTTTCACCCATTATTATTGAATGCATTATCTTGATATTTCCAATGAATTAAGAGTCAAATGGCATGATTTATGCATGTTTTATTGAGAATTTACAGCTGGATATAAACCCTATGATTTTACTCCTTGAGAAGCTAATATTTGCAATATTGAGATATTGAAGCATATGACTATTGAGATTTTGAGATAAATTGCTGAAATTCCCAGATTTCCACATGATTTATGAATCTATATGCTATATATTATGCTTTAGATGAGCTTCAACTTAAGGTTGAAATATGGATTAGTAAGCCCTATTTGAGACTTGTGAAATTATAAACTCTTGTGCTCTAAGCATCCATGATTTGAGTATTTTGAGATGATTGAGAAATGAATTGACCTAATGGTCCGAAAGCTTTGAAATCCACTTCATCATAAGAGATTATTGATTTGATTATTGGGTTCGTGGTGAACCATGAGGTTATTCTAAAAGTGGATTTTTATGAGATTAGCGTAGATAATCTAAAAGGAGTAGTACTTAGCATTGAGCGGGTAAGTCACTATGGTTTCTTACCCCAAAACTATGTGCCACCATAGATTGGGCCTGAGGCCGAGTTTATGATGATTATGATTGGTCTCGAGGCTAAGTTTTGTTTAGTGATCACTAGACCTAGGTTATATTCCCTGGAAAGAGTATGGCGCTTCTCCCCAACGTGGGGTCTCCCCCTTAGGAGGACAAAATATTGGACTCCATGGAGCTCGCATGGTTTATGTCGATTACGAGAACCTCCCTTTCCCTTTTAAACTTCAAAATTTGATACTTATTTTCCCTTTCTATGAGTTATTTTCCTAAATGGTGGAATTGCAAAGTTGTTCCCTAATTAAAGTGCTTTCGAGGTGGGTTATTTCCCTAAATGAAAGCATCTTCCCTTGATATAGTACTTTTCTCTAAATAAAAGTATCTTCCCCTGATATAGTACTTTTCATAAAGCTTTGAGATAAGTTATTTCCCTGAGCTAGAATACTTTTCCATTTGAGATAGAATGATTTTCCTAAAGCTTGAAATGGGATATTTTTCTAAGGTGAATGAAATTCCTTCAAATATGTTTTCAAGTCTTATGATTCCGAATTCCAAGTATATGAGTTCTAAATAATTATGAAATGTTGAGCATTGAAGAGGTTTAAATATCCATGAGACATATGCATGAGTTGAAAGTATTGTTCAAAGTCCCTTAACCTTTTGGTATTGGGAATAAGAGAAGATTTTTAATTTTAAGGTTAAAGAGCGATGACTCACGAGATTTGTGTTGCATGCCTCATTCGACGTGATTTATGTGCTTTATATTTTATACTTGTTTAGGCCATGTGAGTCATATCATTTTTTATACATGATTTAATTGAAGAAGATTGGTACTATTTTTATACATATGCATTCACCCCTGCATACTTAGTACATTCCAAAGTATTGATTCTCATATATGTCCATGTGCTACATTGTCTTATAATGTAGGTTCAGGTGCTCAGTTCCAGCCTCATCTATGATTCTTCGAGTACTTTGCCTATGTTTTCTGCAGTGGTGAGTCCTCATGGTTCGAGGAACGATCTTCAGATATTTTCTATATTTGAGAGAGTTTGTTTTATCTTCAGTTCATTTTGAGTCAGTTGAGGACCTGTCCCAACGGCTCTCTAGTTTTTGATTCGTAGAGGTTTTGTTAGACTAGTATCATACTTGTGATGTGTCGAGGGTTTGGAATTGTGGTTTTGTTGAGTTTTCTCTGAATTGTGGTCATATGGACCGAGTATATTTCCCGTATTTTCTTTCATGTGATAGGACTATGTGAGTGTTGAGTCTATTTCATCTTGAATTAAGTGTTATTGGTAGAAACCAGCTCTAAGGATTAGCTTGGGGCTACTTTTAGCCTTAAGCACCATGTGAAATCCTGGGAGACGATTTTGGATCGTTACACCGTGATTCACCTAAAAGTCACAAATTAATAATCTAACCCAATTTGCTTTGTCTTCACCTTCCATATCTCCTCTATATGGTGATCAATCTCTGAAATATATATGGGGAGCTAAAATTTTTCTTTGTGAAAAAACCTAGATATAGCCTGAGTGATGATGTTCACCGAAACACCTTGAATCATCAATGAATGTTGGGGGTCACCTTCCTTCCATGAAATTCCATGGGGGTACATCTGCCTCAACTTTATCTAGTATATTGCATAAAACTCGTAGACTAGTGCAAAACTGTATCTATTGAAAGCTCTTATAATCTATTCAATATGATGTTTGTTAAACCTGGACTCAAACTCTGGCATCTCAGACATGACCACTGTGCTCAACTTGGGCTCAATGTAGAACCATCTCTTCAGCGTCTATGTGTTGGGAATAACAACACTATCTTAATCATATAATTCCTACATCCCAGGGTACTCCCACCGCTAAACAATGGGCACTGGTTAGGCTTAATTTCTAGAGTGTATTGGACTGGTGGTGGAGGAGGAATTTCTACTAGAACATTGCTACTAGACTCCCCTTCTTCCTTCCTTTTTTGCCCTTCTTAAGGATTGACTATGACTTTGGATAATCTCCTTATTTAAACCAGGGAAGAGAGTGTGGTGGTGATTGGTTTGAATTTCTCATTCAGGGTCTAGTAGGTGGTGGTGACTAGCCCGAATTCTCCATTTTGGCCTTACTTTTCTTACCCTGGTGAAGCTGCTTCTTGGTTTTATTAGTTCCAAAATGGGATATTCCTCCAGCAAGCTGCTAGACTTATTATCAGTGGGATCATCTCTAAGTTGATGAGTGGTGGGATGAGCCAGCTTCTTTAAGGTCTGCTTGGCGCTCTTAGTAAAGTCATTCTTTGGTGCCATTGTACCTGAAGGCAGACACACAAATAAAAACTAAGAAGCTTTACTCTGGATAGGCACCCTAAGAGTTAGGCTACGACTCGTTGCCAGATACTATGTGTCGTCTTATCACTCGTAGGGTAGCACGTCCTTTAGGAACTTGAGCATTGGTAACCCTATGAGTCCATCCAATGAGTCATTGTGTCACTTGATGACTCATCAGGTGGCTCGTAGCTAGACCAGAATATAATATTTTAATACCCATCTTTGGCAAGTCACTATAAGTCAGCGGATGAGTCTTTAGGCGAGACAACAAATTTTAGGGTAAGTCATAGTCTGACTAGGGAACTTTCACCCTCACCCACCTCATGTTTCCATTGGCTATGAGTCTCTCAACTACTTGTTAGATGACCCTACGAGTTGTTATAAGACATGTTGCGACTGTTTTAATAGAGACAGTGAAGCTAATCCTTTAACACTTTATTTTCCAAAGGGTACTTAGACTTGTCCTTCAATTTCACATAATATTAAATCATAGATCATTCCCATATTCAAGTTCAACTCCATTAATATCTATTCTTAAGAACTCAAGAACCTTAGAACCTAATTTCTCTTTAGTCACTCTATAAACTTAAAATCCTAGTAAATTTGTTGTTATTACACAAGTATGAACATAGAATTTGAAACAAGATTAGTATACTTACTTCGCAATAGAGAGTTTTGTTTGGAATTCTTCGTTACTTTTTAATCTTGTTCTTGAGATGAAAATCATAACCCTTTCTTGAATTGATTAGAACTTGGTTGGGGGAATCTTAAGATTATTAGGAGTATTTTTTAAGTGAGAGAATCAATTATTGAATGTGGAGGTAGTTTAGGCGTTCAAAAAGGAAAGGGAACTATTTTGAAATTTAATTCCCATTTTATTTTGCGTAATCGGGTCGGGTCAACCCTTAGGGTCTAGAATTTTTTATTCTGATGACGCCTTAGGTGATGACTCAGAGTTAGAGGCTAGAAGTCACTGTCTCCTTGATTTAGTATTTAATTTTACTTGGTTCTCTAGTCATGACTTCAGGTGATGAGTCATTGTCACTGAGAACTACTCGTTCTTAGAGTCGTCAAGACTCCAGAGACCACTTACCTGAAGGATTTCACATGGAATACTTTTAATGAGTCCGGTGATGGGTATAGGGTTACCCTAGAACTGTAGGGTTCATCGTGGGGACCTAGTCAACAAATATCTTTTTCTGGTCTTTTTCTTGCATCTTTTAGCCCCGAACACTGAACACACAAATTACCCTATAATCTAATAAGTCCAAAATAGGGGTTCCTCCCATGTGGTGCTTGATTTAATGTCACAACCCGAGGCTACCCCCTAGTCGTGACAATGGTGCTTACGGTCACAAGTTACCACAAGCTAACCCATGAGCTTGTACCTGCTATGAGCACTGAACAATATAATGATAATAGGCATGTGCAAAAAATAACTGCTAAGGCCATAAGGTTCTAAATACTGAAAATACTACTGAAGTCACAAGTCTGCAATCATCTGTCAAGACTAATAAAGCTGATAAAACTAACTGACTATCTGAAAGCCTCTAAAATGACTGATGATTTGATAGTACAAGTCCCCAACTAACTTGGATTGATTGAATATACTGAACTACTGAACAACCAAAACAAACCATCACGTCCCCGAATGACGAGGACTCACCAATACTGCTGTTAAGTAACACTAGGATGTCTAACTACGGTCGGGGAACTGAGCATCTAAACAAATGATATAAGCCATCATAGTGCAAAGAAGAGTATAAGGTCAGTACTTTGAATGTACTGGTATACACGATGAGGTTAATCTGATATACATAGGTTAAATATGCATGAAATAATGACTGATTGAATAGTATGAGATCGCTGAGAAAGTAAACATGAAAACTGATATACTAGGAATACAAGATAAGCATAAATACATTTTTGAAGTATTCTGTAAATTGAAATACTGAAATCTGATAACTGAATAACAGGTAATCTGTATGCTTTAGACAAGCAAACCTAAATGAATGATGAATTGAATACTACACTAAGACTGTTGGAAGTATCATCTAACAGACATGCCCTAATCTGAGCTAATCGGGGTCCAACCTGTAACCCAGTTGGAAGGGAATTAGTACCGTGCCATGGGTAATATAAATGGCTGAGTGGATCCACTAAACTGATGTCCCGAAGGACTAAGGAGTAACCCTATACTGGAAGAAAACTCATGAGATATGTGTCAACACTGAGATGATGGGAAGACATCTCAAACCTATGCAGGCTACACAGTTCTGTAACTCAAGGATTGCTTCTAAGCTTCAAACCCTAAACTGGTAGGAATTCCCCTATCCCTGGGTTTGATCGGTGCTAAATCCTACTCCCAACTAAATGACATTGTTTACTAGACTAAACTAATCTTAACTGAGCAAACAACAGCTTACAAAAACTAATTGAATGACAATGATCATGGTTTATCTGGATCATTTCGATGATACTAAAATTATGTAAACAACTAGGTATCGAGTGTTCATAACTCACCAACACTGAATAGAAAAAACAATAAGGACATATAAAAGTTTGAAAACCATAATAGGGAATCATTATTCAAATACCCATCACTTAGGTATTTTATCGAACACATGTAGATCGAGTCTTAAACATTGGGATGCTTTTAAATATGAAAAGATAGCATGATTACATGAAAAAAATCATAAATTCAGGATTTGGGAACTACAACATTCAAAACATACTGTACTCCATTCCACTTGAAAACACATATAATATTAACTTGAAATTAAAATAACGAGAGATTCATGCAGATAGTTCAACATAATCCTATAACAACTAATAATTTAAAACATAATAAGGGCTTCATCGACTCTATGGGTAAAAAGGGCTCATGGATAAAAATCACGCATACCTTAAACCCTTAAGCTTGCAAGAGAAACACCTATCTTGATGCTTTCTTGAATGTTCTTGGATTTGGGAACTTGAATTCTTGGTTTTCTTGAAGAGAAAGTAATGGAATTTGATGATCTTAGGGAGGAGAGAGTTTGTTTATGATAGGAAATTGGATAAGATAGGAAAATAATGACCTAACTAAAGCTTTAAGTTGTGAATTTATGAATTGGGTTGAGGGAAAAAGACATAATTGGCCCTCAAACATTTAAATTCATAACTGGAATGCAGATTATATGGCCACTACAACACGATGAGGGATTCATTGCTATAACCATCACGATGCGATGCTATTGTAATGAGCTGCTGGAATCTTGATTCAAAGAAGACCCAATCCTCATTCAAAAAATCCAAAACTTTCCCGACACATGCTTCTTCCACCCCTGAACATGAATTAACTCCAAAACCATCATCTCAGGGTTAGAAAGACCAATTTAAAAATCTTGAAAGTTGAGATGCCTTAAAAATGATGAAATCCCCAAGTCGGAATCATGAATTGAATACACCCTACATTTTCACAACTTCTGATCTCAAGAATAATTCTTCTTACCATTTGAACGACTAAATTCAACCTCTTACTAGGAATGTACTAACACATAATGCACCCATCCAATCATATAAAAGAAATGACGTTCAATCCTATCATCATAACCACATATGAACTTCAAGAAAAACAACCCATCAAAGTATCTTTTCATGCTCTTTAATACTCCTATCATTAACAACTTCCATGCACTATTCTTAAGAAAAATCACATACAAAATTTTAACTAACCATGACATATATAAAAAACTTAGCCTCAATCTTACACCACACTTATAACCTTAGATCAAACAAGCATATAACAATCTTTCCCAAACATGAAACATTTACTCACTCCCATCTAATGAAGTGTTAATCACCACTACTATTTCTTAAGGAGAGGTCACTTAAATGTTAAAGCATGAGAACCTAAAGCATCAAAGAATATTATGCATAACTTTGATGCCTAACTGAGGCCAGAGAAATAGAGTATCCAAGACATGGATTCATTACAGAGATAAAAACTGAGGATATACTGACATAAACTGAATTCGGCTGATCATTAAGAGTGTAGCATGAGTATTGGAATAAACATACAGTAAAGCATGAGTACATAAGTCATGAGCTGCATGACCTGAGTTCGGAGTTCATAATATCATGGAACATGATTCATACTGGTGAACAAACTAGAATTCCTTAAACTAGGGACTGGAAGCGTACATGATTCCATAGAAAGTGCATGAATATGAGTTGTGATCATAGGGCTGATAGGTAAGGCATGAGTATTTATCATGAGGGATGAAGTACAAAAATCTGCACTGAGATAAGAATGGCTTAGGCATCTTTCTCCCCTACTGATGTCCTACCACATATTGGCATCACTAATGGAATTTGAGATCCTGACTTGGTTACATGTTCTATCATCTTCCCCTTAGCTATAAGCCCTCACTCCAAGTCTGTGGGTCCCTTCTAATAAACTCTAAACTGAACTGCAATGAAATTACTCTAAAGTTCAGAGCATAACAATACTCATTTGTAATTAATTTACCGTGAAAGACTACACTTGAAAGTGCAAAACCCACTGCTAATACTTCCTTATGAGATACAACTCTTAACTTTCTATAGCCCAAGTGGTCATCAAACAATAGCTTTAAAAACTGCCTAACCTAGAACATTCATGAGTTTCACGATACACTGAGTTCACACTACTTTCTATTAGCTCAATTTTCAAAGATTCAAACTTAGATTATCCCCAAACAATTAATGAACCACACTAGCTTTCTTCATAGCCTACTAATATCACATTTGTAAATCACACCCACATTATCATACCAATTTTAAATCTATAAATATAAATTCTCCCACACACTATTTCAAGACTTCTAGTTCACCTATCATACCACTAATCTCAAAGATATAAAATCTACAAAATTTAGACAATACTATCCCTACATTTATATTTCTAAACTTCTGGGTTCATGCTTCTAACTCTAGATCATATACTGTCATAGGATTCTGAGAAGGGATCTAAAACCACATCTCTTATATATTATCTTTACTGCTCTTAGATATGAAATGATATAACCTTTAAGCACTGAGATACAACCCCTATTTAATAACTAGTTCATTAGGAAACTGAAAATGAACTATGCTATTTCTTCAGTCAACTGAGGCATAACATGAGTGGAGCTAATCCATGCAAAAAATGACATCAAAATCAGTCATATCTAACTCCACAAGATCTACTAAAGTGATTTTCTGAGAGACTGTAGTTGAGCAATTTTTTTATACCAATCTGGCTATAATAAATTTACCCACTGGGGTAGATATAGAGAAAGGCTCTGCTAATGTTTCTGGACTGACTCCAAAATTGACAGCTATATATGGAGTCACAAAAAAAAGAGTAAAGCTCCAAGATCTAATAAAACATAAACATGAAGATGAAAGACCAGTAATGCACCTATAACCGCATAAGAAGAACTTTCCTAATCATGTCGAAACTTGAGGGCATACAATCTATTCTGGCATTTACAACTGGTGGTACTAGAAGTGGCGCCCTACTGAATCAAATGATTGTTGGTACTGCTAAAGAGTTAGTTTGACCCTGCTGGCGACTATTTCTATTATTACATATACTTACAGGGCACTCCCTCATCCTGTGGCCTGGCTTGCCAAATAAAAAATACACACCACTACCATTTTTACACACACCCTAATGATTTTTACCACTCCCCTCACATAGAGGATAAGTACAACCACTGTTCACACTACTCTGGGCCTAAAGCCTAGCGCTTTATCTCGACTGTCATTCTTGAACTTTAGAGCTGGTGTACTAGCTAAAGAATAAGCTAGGGCTGGGAGTTTTTGGTAGAACTGGGAATGGTTACCACTCTCTAACCTTAACTTAAAACTACCCGTTCTGGCCCTCTTATTCTCTCTCTTTTTCTCCCTATAGTTCTCCTTCTCAATCTACTGAGCATGAACCATTAGTCTAGATAGGAAAACAACCTGCTGATCATTCTGAGGAAATAATAATTAGCTAAGGTAGTAAAAGTAGATCTAAATTCAGCATGTGAGATATGCTCATTTAGGGGATCTTTCTAAATATACGGATGTGAGGGCTGTGTTCCTTCTTCGGTTGTTTCTTTTGGGAGGAATTATCTATAAACAAAATGAAGAATGAGTCAAAAATAGATTTTTAGATAGAGATTAGGCTCATTCACATGATATAAATACAGAATGAAGGGAAACTTTTCCTAAAACATCTTGTAACCTCTTGTCCATAAGTATGGCTCCCTTTATACCCATGCACAAGACTCTACTCAATGCGATTTTTAGACTCCCTAGGACACTGTAAAACCTTTGGCTTTGATACCAAGTTTTGTGAGGACTTGAGGCTACCACTTGTCACGACAACGGTGCTTATGATAATAAGTGACCATAAGCCAGCCCATGAGCTGGTACCTATTGTGTGCACTGAATAATATAATGATAATATACATGCATGGAAAATAACTGATAAGAACATAAGGTTCTAAATACAGAAAATACTACTGAAGTCACAAGTCTAAAATTATCTTTCAAAACTAATAAAGCTGATAAAACTAACTGACTGTCTGAATGTCTGAAAGCCTCTAAACTAAATGAAGAGTTGATGGGACAAGTCCCCAACTAACTTAGACTGACTGAATGTACTAAACTACTAAAACAAACCATCACATCCTCGATAGATAAGGACTCACCATTGTTTCTATTAAGTAACGCTGGGATTTCTAACTCAGTCGGGGAACTAAGCATTTGAACATATGATATAAGACATCATAGCAAAAAGAAGAGTATGAGGTCAGTACTTCAAATGTACTGGTATATGTGAGGTGGTCATGCTGATATACATGGGTTAGCTGTGCATGAAATAATGAATAACTGAATAGTATGCGATAATTGAGTAAGTACGCATGAAATTGAAATACTAGGAATGCAAGACCAAGCATATATATACATTTCTGAAATAATCTATAAACTGAAATACTGAAATTTGATAATTGAATAACTGGTAATCTGTATGCTTTGGTCAAGAAAACCTAAACTTAATGCTAAACTGAATACTATACTGAGATTGTGGGAGGTATCATTTAATCGGCATGCCCCAGTCTGAGCTAATTGGGGTCCAGCCTATAACCCTAGTTGGAAGGGTGTCAGTACCTTGCCACGGGTACTAATAATGGTCGAGTGGATCCACTAAACTGCTATCCCAAAGGACTAAGGAGTAACCCTATACTGGCAGGAATCTCATGAGATATGTGTAAACCCTAAGATGGCAGGAAGACATCTTAAACCTACGCTGCCTATGTAATTTTGTAAATAAAGGATTACTACTAAGGTTCTAACCTTAAACTGGTGGGAATTCTCCCATCCCTGGGTTTGCTCGATGCTGATTGCTACGCCCAACTTAATGACACTGTTGACTAGACTGAACTAAACTTAACTAAGCAAACAACTGATCATAACAACTAATTGAATGACAATGCTTATGTTTTAGCTGTGATAATTTTGAAGATACTGAAATTATATAAACAACTAGGTATCAGGTGTTCATAACAAACCAGCACTGAATAGAAATAACAATAAAGATGTATAAAAGCTTTGAAAACCCTAATAGGGAATCATTATTCAAATATCCATCACTTAGGCATTTCATCAAACATATGTAGATCAAGACTTAAAAATGGAGATTCTTTTAAATATGAAAAGATAACATGATTACATGAAAAAATCATAAATTGAGGATTTATTCTAACTAGCCTGATCATGATATGGGAACTGCAACATTGAAAGCATACTATACTTCATTTCACTTGAAAACACATGTAATCTTAACTTAAAATGAAAATAATGAGAGATTCATGCAGATAGTTCAACATAATCATGTAAAAATTCATAATTTAAAACATAAAAAAGGATTCTTGGACTCTATGGGTGAAAATGTCCCATGGATTAAAATCACACACACCTTAAACCTGTAATCTTGTAAGAGAAACACCTATCTTGATGCTTTCTTGAGTGTTCTTGGATTTGGGTACTTGAATTCTTTGTTTTCTTAGAGAGAAAGTAATGGAATTTTGATGATATTTGGGGAGGAGAGGGTTTGTTTTTGAGAGAAAATTGGAGATGATTGGCAAATAATGCCCTAATTAATACCTCAATTTGTGAATTTACGAATTGGGTTGAGGGGAAAAGACATAATTTCCCCTCAGACATTTAAATTCCTAACTGGAATGCGGATTATATGGTCACCATAATACGATAAGAGCTTCATCAGTATAACCATTACGATGCGATGCTATTGTGATGAGCTACTAGAATCATGATCCAAACAAGACCCAATCCTTATTGGAAAAATCCAAAACTTTCCCAAGACATGCTTCTTCCACCCTTGAACATGAATTAACTCAAAAAATAGGATCTCAGGGTCGGAAAGACTAATTTAAAAATCCTCAAAGTTAAGAGGACTTAAAAATGATGAAGTCCCTAACTCTTACTGAAATTTTCATTTTTTAAACCACTTTTGCATGCAACTAGGAGCTGAACTGAGCTAAGAATAATACGGGGTATTACAATATCTCCCCATTGGAAACTTTCATCTTTAAATAAGACTAATAAGGCTGAATGTTCTGAAATAAAGAAACTAAGATCACAAACTGAACATGCATAACTAAAAACATGATTACATGACTGAGTTTGAAACATGATACATGAACTAAACTAATTTCGTGAATGCATGTAATGACTTGAGAATGGTTATAAGGCTGTGCTAGAAATGAGAGAGTCAACTTATGAGTAACCATTACCTTGGACTTGATTTGGTTTTGTGAAAAAAAGTTGAGAGGTTTAAGATATGATAACTCGGGGTATTACAAAATCTCCTCCCATGGGATAGTTTGTTACTTGAATGATACTAACTTGGCTGAAGTACTAAGGAAAGACTTAGATAGTGCACGAGACACTTATGAACTAAATCAAGATTTACTATCAAGAATCTAAAATTGATGCATGATGCATAAGCTGAGTTAAATCCATACATTACTTGGATAAAAACATTTTACATCTTGGTATATCCATATTCATGAGACTTCGGATAGTATGATATGACTTGATTGGAAGATGGAAGAATCATAGGAAGTTGTCTATTTTACTGCTAAACTGAATTGCTGGCTATATGGATTGAATGATACTGAAAGCTTATACTCAATTGGAGTATTTCTTCAACATTCTTTCTAAGAAGTTATAATAACAGTAGAGAGCAAAGAACTTGGGAATGATCTAAATAAAATATATTAGCAAGGAGTCTTAATAAGGCTATAAATCTGTAACATGGAACATAGGCCTATGAAATATAAACTTGAATTGCTATGCCTTAGACATTGCAACTGCTACTCTCAAGGTTAGACATACTCCTATAATACTCCCTCAACTATACATTCCGCTTTAATTCTGCACTTCACTTGAGGCTACTTAAAATATCTATAAGGGCACTGATAACTCTATTTATTGATATGTGAGCTGAATTGAATTCTCTCACTAATTTCAAGCCTACTCGAATCTATAAGTGGAATCCATAATACTGTAATACTAGTCGGAATCATGAATGCAATACACCTTGCATTTTCATAACTTCTCATCTTAAGAATAATTCTTCTTACCACTTCAATGACTAAACTCAACAACTTACTAGGAATGTACTAACTCATAATGCACCCATCAACTTATATACACCAACATGACGTTCAGGACTATCATCATAACCACACTTGAACTTCTAGAAAAACAACCCATCAAAGCATATTTTCCATACTCTTTAATACTTCTATCATTAAAAACATCCATGCGCTATTCTTAAGAAAAATCACACATAAAGCTTCAACTAACCACGACATATATAAAAAATGTAGCCTCAATCTTACCCTACACTTATAACCTTAGATAAAACAAACATATAACAATCTATACCCAATATGAAACATTTACTCTTTCCCATCTAATCAAGTGTTCATCACCACTACCATATCATAAGGAGAGGTCACTAAAAGGTTAGAGCATGAGGACCAGAAGCATGAAAAAATAGTATAAATAACTTGGATGCTTAATTGAGGCCTGAGAAATAGAGTATCCACAACATGGATTCATAACAGAGATAAAAGCTGAGGATATACATGACATAATTTGAATTTGGCTGATCATTAAGAGTGTAGCATGAGTACTGGAATGAACATACTATAAAGCATGAGTGCATAAGTCATGAGCTGCATGACCTGGGTTCGGAATTCATAAAATCATGGAACATAATTCATGCTGCTGAACAAATGGGAACTCCTTATATTAGGGACTGGAACCATACATAATTCCATGGAAAGCTCATAAATATGAGTTATGATCATAGGGATGATAGGTAAGGCATGAGTATATATCGTGAGGACTGAAGTACTAAAATATGCACGGAGATAAGAATGGATTGGGAATCTTCCTCCCCTACTAATATGCTGCAACAAATTGGCACCATTATTGGAATTTGAGAGCCTGACTTGGTTACCTGTTCTATCATCTCCCCATTAGCTATAAGCCACAACTCTAAGTCTGCGGGTCCCTTTTAATAAACCCTAAACTGAATTGCAACGACATTACTCTAAAGTTCAGAATATGAGAATACTTATTAGTAATAAATTCACCTTGAAAGACTATACTTGAAAGTGCAAAACCAACTGCTAATACTTCATTCTGAGATACAACTCTTAACTTTCTATAGCCCAAATGTTTATCAAATAATAGCTTTAAACACTGCCTAACTTAGAACCTTCATGAGTATCACCATATATTGAGTTCACACTACTTTCTATTTGGTCAATATTCAAAGATTCAAACTTAGATTCTAACACTTAATATGGAATCCCCAAACCTTTAATGAACCATACTAACTTCCTTCATAGCCTACTAATATCACATCTATAAATCATACCCACATGATCACACTAATTTTAAATCAATAAATATAAATTCTCATATACACTATTTCAAGCCTTCTGGTTCACCTATCATACCACTAACCCAATGGATACAAAATCAACTAAATTCAGACAATACTATCCCTACTTTAATACGTCTAAACTTCTGGGTTCATGCTTCTAACTCTAGATTATATGCTGTCATAGGATTCTGAGAAGGGATATAAAAGTACACACTTTATATATTATCTTTCTGGCTCTTTTATATGAAATGATCTAACCTTTAAGCACTGAGTTACTACCCTCATTCAATAACTAGTTCATTGGGAAACTTAAAACGTACGAATCTATTAATATAGTCAACTGAGGCATAACATGAGCGGATCCAATTTATGCCTAAAATGACATTAAAATCAGTCATCTCTAACTCCACAAGATCTACTGAAGTGATTTTCTAAGATACTGTAACCGGGAAATTGTTGTATACCCACTTGGCTGTAATAGATTTACCCACTAGGGTAGATACTGAGAAAGGCTCTGCTAATATTTATTTTCTGACACCGAAATTGATAGCTATACGTGGAGTCATAAAAAAAGAGTGAATCTCCAAGATCTAATAAAATATAAACATGAAGGTGAAATAACTGTAATGTACTTGTAACTGCATAAGAAGAACTTTCCAGATCATGTCGGGAATAGAGTGCATATAATATTTTCTGGCATTGACAATTGGTGGCACTAGAAGTGGTTCCCTATTGAGTCAGATGACCTGCTGGTGCTGCTGAAAAGTTAGTCTTACCCTGCTGGCGACTATTTCTACCATTCCTCATACTTATAGGGCACTCTTTCATCCCGTGGCCCGACTTTCCACATAAAAAACACACACCACTACCATCCTTACACACACCCTAATTATTCCTACCACACTTCTCACAGAGTGGATTAGCAAAAACACTGTTCAATCTACTCCAGGGACTAGAGCCTAGTGTTTTATCCAGACTGTTATTCCTGAACTTTGGCACCAGCGCACCAGCTGAAGAAGGAGCTAGGCTGAGAATTTTGGTGGAACTGGGAATCGTTACCACTCTCTGACCTTGACTTAAAACTACCTATTCTGGCCCTCTTATTCTCTCTCTTTCTCTTAATGATTCTCCTCCTCAATCTGCTGAGCATGAACCATAAGCCTCGATAGGACAATAACTTGCCAATCATTCTAAGCAAATACTTAATGAGCTAAGTTAGTAAAGTAGATCTAAAGTTTGCATGTGAGACATGCTTATTCAAGGGATCTTCCATAACAGGTGAATGTGCGGGATGTTTCTCATTTCTTCTTTGGTTGTTTCTTTTGGTAGGAATTATCTACAAACAAAATTAAAAATAAGTTAGAAAGAGTTTTTTAAATAGAAATTAGGATCAATCACATGACATGAATACAGAAATAAGGGAAACTTTTCTTAAAATGTCTTATAGCCTCTTGTCCATAAGTATGGTGCCCTTCACACCCATGCACAAGAATTTACTCAACAAGACTTTCAGACTCCCTAGGACACTATAAAACCTTAGGCTCTGATACCTAGTTTTGTCATGACCCAAAGCTACGTCTTAGTCACAGTATCGGTGCTTACGATTACCAGTGACCATAAGCTAACCCATGAACTGGTACCTATTGTGAGCACTGAATAATTTAATGATAATAGACATGCGTGGAAAATAACTTATAAGGACATAAGGTTCTAAATACTAAAAATAATATTGAAGTCATAAGTCTAAAATTATCTGTCAATACTGATAAAGCTGATAAAACTAACTGACTGTCTGAATGTCTGAAAGCCTCTAAACCGACTAAGAAGTTGATGGGTCAAGTCCCGAACTAACTCTAACAGACTGAATGTACTGAATATACTAAACTGTTGAAATAAACAATCACATCCTAGATAGATGAGAACTCACTACTGTTGCTATTGAGTAATACTAGGATGTCTAACTGCGGTCAGGTAACTCAGTATTTGAACCTATGATATAAGGCATTATATCGCAAAGAAGAGTATACGATCATTACTTCAAATGTACTGGCATACGCGATGAGGTCATGCTGATATACATGGGTTAACTGTGCAAATAATGACTGACTGAATAGTATGAGATAACTGAGTAAGTATGTATGAAAACTGAAATACTAAGAATGCAAGACCAAGCATATATATATTTCTGAAATAATCTGTAAATTGAAATACTGAAATTTGAAAACTGAATAACTGTTAATCTGTATGCTATGGTCAAGAAAACCTAAACTTAATGCTGAACTAAATACTATACTGAGACTGTGGGAGGTATCATCTAACTGACGTGCCACTATCTGATCTAATCGGGGTCTAACCTGTAACCCCAGTTGAAAGGGTGTCAGTACTATGCCATGGGTTCTAAAAATAGTTGAGTGGATCAACTAAACTGGTGTCCCAAAGAACTATGGAGTAACCCTATACTAGCATGAAACTCATGAGATATGTGTAACTCTTAAGATGGAAGGAAGATATCTCAAACCTACACTGGCTATGTAGTTTTGTAAATCAAGAATTGCTACTAAGGGTCAAACCCTAAACTGGTAGGAATACCCCCGTCCTTGGGTTTGCTCGGTGCTGAATGCTACTCCCAACTGAATGATGTTTTTTACTAGGCTGAACTAATCTTAACTAAACAAACAACTGATCATAACAATAATTGAATGACAATGCTCATGACTTATCTGAGATAATTTCAAAGATACTGAAATTATGTAAACAATTAGGTATCGGGTGTTCATAACCCACCATCACTGAATAGAAATAACAATAAGCACATATAAAAGCTTTGAAAACCATAATAGGTTATCATTATTCAAATATCCATTACTTAGGTATTTTATTAAACACATATAGATCGAGACTTAAACATTGGGATGCTTTTAAATATGAAAAGATAGCATGATTACACGACAAAATCATAAATTGAGGATTTATTCTGACTCGCCTGATCATGATATAGGAACTTCAACATTCAAAACATACTATACTCCATTCCACTTGTAAACACATATAATCTTAACTTGAAATTAAAATAATGAGAGATTCATGTCGATAGTTCAACATAATCATGTAAAAACTCATAATTTAAAACATAAAAAGGGATTCTTGGACTCCATGGGTGAAAAGCGCCCATGGACAAAAATCACACATACCTTAAACCTTTAAGATTGAAAGAGAAACACCTATCTTGATGCTTTCTTGAATGTTACTGGATTTGTGTACTTGAATTCGTAGTTTTCATAGAGAGAAAGTAATGGATTTAATGATCTTGGGAGAGAAGAGGGTTTGTTTTTAAGAGAAAATTGGAGATGATTGGCAAATAATGCCCTAACTAAAGCCTTAATTTTTGAATTAACGAATTGGGTTAAGATGATAAGACATAATTTCCCCTCAGATATTTAAATTCATAACTGGAATGCGAATTATATGGCCACCACAATGCGATGAGGGCTTCATCGCTATAACCACCGCAATGCGATGCTATCGCGATGAGCTACTGGAATCGTGATCCAAGCAAGACCCAATTCTTATTGGAAAAGTCCAAAACTTCCCTGAGACATGCTTCTTCCACCCTTAAACATGAATTAACTCAAAAACCAGCATCTCAGGGTCAGAAAGTCCAAATATAAAAATCCTCAAAGTTAAGAGGCCTTAAAATAATGAAGTCCCCAATATTTAGTGAAAATTTCCAGGTTTTAAGCCTCTTATGCATGCAACTAGGAGCTAAATTGAGCTAAAAAGAATACAGGGTATTATAATATCTACCCCTTGGCAACTTTCATCCTTGAATGAGACTAATTAGGATAACTGTTTTGAACTGAAGCAACTCAAATCACATACTGAACATGCATAACTGAAAACATGATTACAAGACTGAGTTTGAAACATGATACATGAATTGAGCTAATTTCGTGAATGCATGCAATTCCATAAGAATAGTTATAGGGCTGAGGTAGAAATGAGAGAGTTAACTTCTAAGTAACCATTTCCTTATGGTTGATCTGGTTTCATAAAGAAAAGCTGAGAGGTGTAAGATATGAAGACTCAGGGTATTACAATATCTCCCCCCTAGGGATAGTTCATCCCCTGAATGATACTGACTTAACTAAAGTACTAAGGAAAGACTGAGATAATGCATGAGGAAAGACTGAGATAGTGCACGAGGAACTTATGAACTGAATATCTGTAATCTAAAACTGATGCATGATGCATGAGCTGAGCCAAATCCACACATTACCTGGATACAATCATTTTACCTCTTGGTATATCTATATTTATAAGACTTTGGATAGTATGATATAACTAGATCGGAAGATGGAAAAACCATAGGATCTTGTCTGTCTAACGGCTAAACTAAATTGCTGGCTATACAGACTGAATTATATTGAAATCTTATACTCAACTGGAGAATTTATTCAACACTCTTTCTAAAAATTTATAATAATAGTAGAGAGCAAATAACTTGGGCATGATCTGAACAAAATATATGAGTAAAGAGTCTTAATATAGATATAACTTTGTAACATGGAACATAGGCCTATGAAACATAAACTGGAATTGCTATGCCTTAGACAATGCAACTGCTACTCTCAATCTTAGACATACTCCTATAATACTCCCTCAACTATACATTTCGCTTTAATGCTAAACTTCACTTGAGGCTACTTAAAATTTCCATAAGGGCACTGATAACTCTATCTACTGATATGCGAGTTGAACTAAATTCTCTCACTAATTTCAAGCCTACTCGAATCTATAAAGGGCACCCATAACACTGTAATACTAGTCGGAATCATGAATGCAATACACCTTGCATTTTCATGACTTCTTATCTCAAGAATAATTCTTCTTACCACTTCAACGACTAAATTCAACCTCTTACTAGGAATGTGCTAACACACAATTTACCTATTCACTTATTTACACTAACATGACCTCCAAACCTATCATCATAACCACACATGAACTTCTAGGAAAACAACCCATCAAAGCATCTTTTCCATACTCTTTAATACTTCTATCATTAACAATTTCCATGCGCTATTCTTAAGAAAAATCACACATAAAATTTTAACTAACCATGACATATATCAAAAACTTAGCCTCAATATTACGCCACACTTATAACCTTAGATCAAACAAGCGTACAACAATCTTTCCCCAACATGAAATATTTACTCTCTCCCATCAAATCAAGTGTTCATCAACACTACTATTTCATAAGGAGAGGTTACTAAAAGGTTATAGCATGAGGACCTGAAGCATGAAAAAATACTATGCATAACTTGGATGCTTAACTGAGGCCTGAGAAATAGAGTATCCATAACATGGATTCATTACAGAGATAAAAGTTGAGTATATACATGACATAATCTTAATTTGGCTGATCATTAATAATGTATCATGAGTAATGGAATGAACATACTGTAAAGCATGAGTACATGAGTGATGAGCTGTATGATCTGAGTTTGGAGTTCATAAAATCATGGAACATGATTCGTACTATTGAACAAAGTAGAACTCCTTATACTAGGGGCTGGAAGCGTACATAATTTCAGAGAAAGTGCATGAATATGAGTTATGATCATAGGGATGACAAGTAAGGGATAAGTATATATCATGAGGATTGAAGTACAAAAATCTGCTCTGAGATAAGAATGGATTGGGAATCTTCCTCCCCTACTGATGTTCTACAACATATTTGCATCACTATTAGAATCTGATAGATTGATTTGGTTACTTATTTTATCATCTCCCCCTTATCTATAAACTCTAAACTGAACTGCAATGAAATTACTCTAAAGTTTGGAGCATAAAAATACTCATTTGTAATTAATTTACCGTGAAAGACTACACTTGAAAGTGCAAAACCCACTACTAATACTTCTTTCTGACATACAACTCTTAACTTTCTATAGCCCAAGTGGTCATCAAACAATAGCTTTAAAAACTGCCTAACTTAGAACATTCATGAGTTTCACCATACACTGAGTTCACACTACTTTCTATTAGCTCAATTTTCAAAGATTCAAACTTAGATTCTAACACTTAATAAGGATATCCCCAAACAATTAATGAACCACACTAGCTTTCTTCATAGCCTACTAATATCACATCTATAAATCATATCCATATTATCTTACTAATTTTGAATTAATAAACATAAATTCTCGCATACACTATTTCAAGCCTTTTGGTTCACCTATCATACCATTAACCCCATGGATAAAAAATCTACTAAATTCAAATAATATTATCCCCACTTTAATACTGCTAAACTTCTGGGTTCATGCTTCTGACTCTAGATCATATGCATTCATAGGATTTTGAGAAGGGATATGAAAGAACATACCTTATATACCATCTTTATTGCTCTAAGATATGAAATAATCTAACCTCTAAGCGCTGAGATAATGCCCCCATTCAATAACTGGTTCATTGGGAAACTAAAAATAAATGACTCTATTTCAACTATCAACTGAGGCATAAGATGAGTGAAGCTAATCCATGTCGAGAATGACATCAAAATCAGTCACCTCTACCTCCACAAAATCTACTAAAGTAATTTTTTGAGATACTGTAACCAGGTAATTTTTGTATACCCATCTGGCTGTATTAGATTTACCCACTGGGGTAGATACTGAGAAAGGCTCTACTAATGTTTCTGGGCTAACACCAAAATTAACATTTATGTATGGAGTCACAAAAAAAGAGTGAAGCTTTGAGTTCTAATATAACATAAACATAAAGATGAAAGACCTGTAATGCACCTGAAACTGCATAAGAAGAACTTTCCAGATCAAGTTACGACTGAAGTGCATATAATCTATCCTGGAATTAACAACTGGTGGCACTAGAAGTAGTGCCCTGTTGAGTCGAACGACCTGCTGTTGCTACTGAAAAGTTAGTCTAATCTTACTGGCGACCATTTCTACCATTCCATATACTTATTGGGAACTCCCTTATCCTATGGCCTGGCTTGCCACATCAAAAACATACACCACTACCAGCCTTATTCACACCTTGATGATTCTTACCATACCTCTCACAGAGCGGATTAGTACGACCAATGTTCATGCTACTCTAGGGCCTAGAGCCTAGTAGTCTATCTTGACTATTATTTCTGAACGTTGGTGCTGGTGCACTAGCTGAAGAAGAAGATGGGGCTAAGAATTTTTTGTGGAACTGGGTATAGTTACCACTCTCTAACCTTGACTTAAAACTAGCTATTTTGGCCTTCTTATTCTCTCTTCCTTTTTCCCCATATTTATTCTCCTCATTTTGCTGAGCATTAACCATAAACCTAGATAGGACAACAAATTGCTAATTATTCTGAGGAACTACTAAATGAGCAAAGGTAGTGAAATTCGCTTTGAATTTGGTATGTGAGACATGCTTATCCAAGGGATCTTCCTGAATAGGTAGATGTGCGGGTTACTTCTCGTTCCTTCTTTGGTTGTTACTTTTGGGAGGTATTGTCTATAAATAAAATAAAGAATAAGTCAAAAAAAGATTTTTAAATAGAGATTAGGATCATTCACAAGACATAAATACAGAAAGAAGGGAAACTTTTCCTAAAACATCTTGTAGCCTCTTGTCCATACGTATGACGCCCATTACACCCATGCACAAGACTCTACTCAATGCGTTTTCAGACTTCCTAGGATACTGTAAAACCTTAGGCTCTGATACCAAGTTTTGTCATGACCCGAGGCTACCCCTATTTGCGGTAACAGTGCTTACGGTCATAAGTGACCACAAGATAACCCATGAGTTGGTACCTATTGTGAGCACTGGATAATATAATGATAATAGACGTGTGTCGAAAATAACTAATAAGGACATAAGGTTCTAAATACTGAAAATACTACTAAAATCACAAGTCTGAAATTATCTGTCAAGACTGATAAAGCTGATAAAACTAACTGACTGTCCGAATATCTGAAAGCCTCTAAACTCACTGAGGAGTTAATGGGACAAGTCCCCAACTAAATCCAACTGAATAAATATACTGAACTACTAAAATAAACCATCTTATTCCCAATAGATAAAGACTCACCACTACTACTGTTGAGTAATGTTGGTATGTTTAATAGTGATTGGGGAACTGAGCAACCAAACCTATGATATAAGACATTATAGCATAAAGAAGAGTATGTAGTTAGTACTTTAAATATACTGGTATCTTGGATGAGGTCTGGCTGATATACATGGGTTTACTGTGCGTGAAATAATGATTGACTGAATAGTATAAGATAACTGAGTAAGTACGCATGGAAATTGAAATACTAGAAATGTAAGACCAAGCATATATACATTTCTGAAATAATCTGTAAACTAAAATACTTAAATATTATAATTGAATAACTGGTAATATGTATGATTTGGTCAAGCAAAACTGAACTGAATGCTAAATTGAATACTTCACTGAGACTGTGGGAGGTATTATCTAATCAAAATGCCCCAATTTGAGTTAATCGGGATCCAACCTATAACCCCATTTAGAAGGGTCTCATTACCATGCCATGGGTACTAACAATGGCTGAGTGGATCCACTAAACTAGTGTCCTGAAAGATGAAAGAGTAACTATGTACTAGAAGAAAACTCATGAGATATGTGTCAACTTGATCTTAGGCGTATTTATATGTCCAAGCATCACTATTCACCCATATTTGGACTTATTTTGAGAATAAAAATTGTGTTAATTATATTGAATTATGAGCTAAATTGTGTTTCATGGCTAAACAATGTGATTTAAGATACAAGGTAAATTTCCAATGGATTTGGATAAAAATTAGATACATATCATGAAGATGTGAAAGACCATATGGATCAATTCCAAGAGCATATGTAGATGCACAAGATCAAGGATAAAAGAAAAGAGCTCAGGAATTACAAGATTAAGAGAAGAAATAGAGTAAAATTCTAGTGATACAATGCTAACTCGACGCGTCGCATCGACTGGTAAATGTTATGCCTTTGACAAAATTTTATGAGCAATTTCCAGTGCATCAACGAGAAGTCAACGTATCGCATCGATGTGTGAGTTTGGAGACTTATTTGAAATTTGAGATGACAATTCCAGTGACACGACGCGATGTCGACGCATTGCGTCATGTGTTGAAAAATTTAACTTAGTCAAAATTTTTAAGACAAATTTTAGTGCATCAATGCGATGTTGACACGATGCGTTAGATGGGTTGACATGATTAGCGATGCATCACATCAAGTGTGAAGATCTGATGAAATTTTCCCAAGGATAAAAGGAACACGAGAGCATAATTGCAAACACTTTTTGCAAGCATAGCACCAGCGGAAAAGCATAGAATTCTTTCTTTTAGGGTTCTTATTATTTCTTTTGAACTTTATTACTTCAAGATTAATTTTTGATATGATTAATTACTTATATTTTATGTTGAAT
This sequence comes from Capsicum annuum, assembly GCF_002878395.1. Classification (NCBI taxonomy): domain Eukaryota; kingdom Viridiplantae; phylum Streptophyta; class Magnoliopsida; order Solanales; family Solanaceae; genus Capsicum; species Capsicum annuum. The sequence goes on along the minus strand of NC_061121.1, from coordinate 187,557,415 downwards.
TCAAACATGAGTGGCTAAAAACCCTTGTTTTGGGGTTGAGACCAAGAACATGATTACTCATTGATGTTCTTTATAGTAGTTTTTTTTTGGATTATCATCTGGGTTGTTATTCAAATCTTGAGATTACTATTTTGATAAGTGGCCACCATTAGAATAAATCTATATTTCTATGTGAATCCGGGAGGAGAATTGTTGTATAAAACAAAGAAATTAAGGAGCAAGGTTCTTACCCTTTTTATAAAATAAGGGGTTTGAATTAGCATCTAGGATAGTGATATACCTTGAAGCCTTATTTGGTTCAATTTCAAGAAGATTACTTTATAAATATAGAAGAATCATTGTATCTTTGCGGGAGTTATAGCTATAATGCTCAATAGATAGAGTATTTGAGGTCGAAAGACCAAAATCGTAGCCTAAAACTTGCAAACCAACAACCCGATAACCAATTAGACTGCTATAAGAATGTAGATTTGTATTATTGTTCAAAAATCCTCAAACCTGGAATACTTAGCATTATTGTTTACAACCGTTGCTCGCTTTGCTCTGGTCATAAAATTTTATTTCTTATTTATTAATTTACATTTTTATTCTTAATTTCAAAATCATCTTGATACTTTACAACACTTCTTACTCATTGTCTAAAACTAAAAGTTGGTTAAATGAACGATATCTAATTGTCTAAATCACTATATTTCTTGTACGATCACGTGCACTTTCGTGTCCGTTTGAGTCGAAACATATTTTTGGGGCGGTTGCTGGGGACTAGTATCATTAGTAAATTGCTAAATTTTTGGTTTTTGATATTAAATTTAAGTCTTACCAACTTGATCTTAGCAACTAAATTTTTTGTAGGTTTAGTTGAATAGAGGACTAGTGAGAGACAAAGAATTAGTACAACCTTTTGTAGAACCAAAACAGATCTTTCAACAAAGGTGAAGAATGGATGAACAAAGAAATGAATCAGTCAATCCAAATGCCGAAATATCTCGCCTTCAGTTGTTCTAGTTATTCTTGCTCAATTAGTTGATAGACCTATTTGTGAAGTGGCAATTCCACTAACGAACCATGTGACAAACAGTATTTGCAAGCCTAAACCAGGTGGTTAATTTGAATTGAAGCAAAATATGGTGCAATTCCTAAATTCAGTAGGACAATTCCATGGCCTTTCACACGAAGATCCTCAGTAACACATATGGACCTTCCTGGAAATAAGCGATACTTATATTTCTGAAGGGGTGAGTTCTGATTATGTCAAATTTACACTCTTTCTTTTTTCCCTAATGAGGGAAGAAAAAAGGTGGTTACATAATGAACCACCACTCTCTATCACTTTATGGTAAGATCTAGCTCAAAAGTTCCCTAGTCAATTATTTCCATTCAGGAAGATTGTACACTTGAGAAGTAAGATCTTGAGTTTCAAACAGAAAGAAGGAGAGAATTTTTACCAAGTTTAAGAGAGATTTAAGGGTATGCTCAGAAATTGCCCTCACTATCATCAGTCCAACGATGTTCTTGTTCATACTTTCATTGAGGGATTGGTACTAAATACGAAGATTCTCTTGGATTCAGAAATAGGTGGACAGGCTCTCGAAAAGACTTATGAAGAATTGTACACACTGTTGAATCAGATTTCACCAGTAAATCTTGACTGGCAAGCTAATTCGAGGAGTACTCCTAAGAAGGTTTTAGGGGTATTGGAGAGTTTACCACATTATAGGCACATATCACAATAATGTAAAATCATATGATTACTCAGCTCAATAAAATAAAGTTGGGTGTTGCACAAAAATGCAGCCACAACCAATGCAGTCCAACAGGTGAATTCTTGGTGTGAGGTTTGTGGAAGTGGTGACCACACAGCAGATGCATGTTCTGTTAATATAGATTCTATCAACTATGTGGGAAATACAAATCGGTAGGGACAACAGAATTTTTGTAACACGTATAATTCCAACTGGATAAAGTATCTAAATTTCTCATAGAGTAGAAATCAGGCGCAGAATGCAAATCAGTACAAGGGGCCAGTATAACCAAATCAACAGCCGGCTCAGAATAATCAGGTAACTATTCAAGCTAGCAATGTGGAGGAGTTAATAAAGCAGTTTATGGCTCAACAAGCATAGTTTGCAGCAAAAATAAAGATTCAACAAGCATAGTTTACAGTGGAGTTGAAGAGTCAACAATTGCTTATGAGAAATCTAGAGTTGCAACTGGGTCAAATTGTAGGAGCACATAATACAAAACCTCAAAGAGAATTACCTAGGATACAAAGGAAAATCCTAAGTAGGTAAATATGGTTACAACAAGGAGTGGGCTACAAACTAAGGAGACAGTTCAGGAGCGGGTGAGTCCCACAGTCACTAATGATGGTTCTAAAGACAATGCGAAGAAATAAGTCAAGGAAAAAGTGGAAAATAAGGAAATTCACATGGAAAAGAAGACTCTACCTTTACCCTTTCCTCACAAGGCAAGGAAGCATCAAGAGGAGGCGAGTTACAATAAGTTCTTAGATCTTTTAAAGAAGGTTCAAGTAAATCTTTCTCTTGTTCACATTCTGCAGAGTGTGCCAAAATATGCAAAATACTTGAAGGATATAGTTGTAAATAAGAATAGGTTGACTGAATATGCTATAGTTGCACTTACTGAGGAGTGCACATCCAAGATTTAAAATAAATTACCCATGAAGCTAAAAGATTTAAGTAGTTTCACTTCACAAATTACCATTGGACAGACCATTAGTGCGTGTGGATTGTGTGATTTGGGGGCTAACATCAATCTTATGCCCATATCGTGGTACCAGAAAATGGGCCTTGGGAGTCCAAAACCCACTACTATTGTTTTACAGTTGGCAGATAGGTCCCTTGCTAGGCTAGATGGTATTATCGAAGATGTCTTGGTGCAAGTAGGATCCTTAATCTTTCCAGTGGATTTTGTAATTCTTGAATTTCACGCTGATCCTGTTGTTCTATTTATTTTGGGATGACCTTTCTTAGAAATAGGAAAATCATTAATTGATGTAGTAGTAAGGAAAATAACAATGAGAAAGCATGATAAAGTGGAGGTTTTTGATGTGTATAAAGCGCTAAAATTACCATTTATATATGAGTTCTGTCTATATCTATTATCGATACCGAGTCTGACTAGAGGCTTTTATTGTTAGATGATCCCTTAGAGTGTGCTTTGGTAAGTTGTGATCTTAATAGAAATGTAGAAGCATTGGTATTATCCCAGGTCATGAATTTGGCAGTCATTAAACTAATAAAATTGCCTTTTGAGCCATTGAATAGGCCAATTAGTCCATCTCCCAAAGCTTCAATTAATGAAGCTCCAAAATTAGAGCTTAAGGTTCTTTATTTTCACTTGAAATATGTTTACCTTGGTGATAATGATACCTTTCTTGTTATTTTGTTTGCAAGATTATCTGATATATAGGTACAGGAAGAAATGATGGTGTTGAAAAAGAGAAAGAAGGCGATCGGGTGGTAAATATCTGATATTACTAGAATAAATCCAGATTTTTACATGCACAAAATACACATGGAGAAAGGTTTCAAGCCAAGAGTGCAGCAACAACGCATGTTGAATGTAATGATAAAAGATGTGGTATGAAAAGAGATATTAAGTGGCTCGATAATGGGATTATTTATTCAATTTAAGATAGTAAGTGGGTGATCCCAATTCATTGAGTACCAAAGAAAGGAGGGATGACAGTGGTTACTAATGAAAAAAATGAGCTAATCCCCTTAAGTATGGTGACTAGATGGAGAATTTGTATCAAACTACCGGATGCTAAATGAATCCACAAGGAAGGATCACTATCCTATTCCTTTCATTGATCAGATGTTGGATAGGTTGGTAGGGTAGGAGTATTACTATTTTCTTGATGGTTACTCATGATATAATAAATCACCATTGCTCCCGAGGATCATAGAAAGACGACTTTTACCTGACCATATAGTACCTATGCCTTCGAACGTATGCCCTTTGGCCTCTGCAATATGCTTAAGACATTTTAGAGATGTATGATGGAAATCTTCTCTGACATAGTGGAAGAATTTGTTGAGGTATTCATGGATGATTTCTCAATTTATGGTGATTTTTTTGATAAATGCTTGCAGAATTTAGATCGAGTCCTATCTCAATGTGAAGAAATAAATTTGGTGCTGAACTGGGAGAAATGCCACTTTTTGGCAAAGGAAGGAATCATCCTAGTCCATAAAGTGTCATGCAGAGGACTTGAGGAAGATCGAGCTAAAATTGAAGTGATTGAAAAGTTGCAACATCCAATCACAGTGAAAGGAGTGCAAAGCTTCTTGGGGTATGAAGGTTTCTACAGGCATTTTATTCAGGATTTCTCAAAGATTGTAGCCCTGATATGCAAACTATTAGAAAAAGAGGCCAAGTTTTATTTTGGGGAAGATTGTAAAGAAGCATTTGAGAAGCTGAAAATGAAGATGATTAAAGTACCTATTTTGATTTCTCCAAATTGGGAATTGCCGTTTGAATTAATGTGTGATACTAGTGACGTGGATATAGGAGCTATTTTGGGGAAAAGAAGAGACAAGGTATTTCGCTCTATTTACTATGCTAGTAAAGTCTTGAACGATGCCCAAATAAATTATACAATCACTGAAAAGGAAATATTGGCGGTGGTGTATGTATTTGATAAATTTAGAGCGTATTTGGTGGGCACAAATGTTATTGTTCACACTGACCATGCGAATAACAAATATCTCTTCAATAAAAAAGATTCAAAGCCTTGATTGATCTGGTGGATTTTGTTATTTCAAGAGTTTGACTTAGAGGTTCATGATCATAAAGGAGTAAAAAATCAAGTTGCAGACCAATTATCAAGTTTAAAAACTCATGATCATGTTGTTGATGACTCTCTCTGCATTCACTAAGAGTTTTTGGATGGAAAATTATTATCTATAAAAGAGTGTGAAGTTACTTGGTATGCGAACATTGTAAATTTGTTGGCAAGTAGCTTTTATCCTCCTGAAAGTACAATTTAACAGAGAAAGAAGCTGCTTCATAATTCTCGTGCTTTTATATGGGATGAGCCTTCTCTTTTCAAGTAGGGTCCAGATGGCATTATAGAAGATGTGTTCCGGAAGCTGAATTTGCATAAGTACTACAAGTGTCATTCATCCCCTTATTGTGGCCATCATGGGGGTAAAAGAACCACAAGAAAAGTGTTGCAATCTGGATTCTTTTGGGAAATATTATTTTGAGATACAGTAGCTTTTGTAAAGATTTTTGCTCAATGCCAAAGGTTGGGAACGATTTCAAGGCGTCATGAGATGCCCCTAAACAACATCCAAGAAGTGAAAGTATTCGATGTTTGGTGGATTGATTTTATGGGACTATTCCCACCATCAAATGGTAATTTATACATCATAATGGTGGTTGATTACGTATCTAAATGGGTGGAAGCTGCAGCTTGTCCTACTAATAATGCAAGAGTAGTGCTGAAGTTTGTGAAAAAGCAAATATTTTCTAGGTTTAGCACTCCAAGAGCTATAATTAGTGATGGAGGTATGCACTTTATTAACACTTGGTTTAAGAATCTTTTATCTAAACATGGTGTTAGGTATAAGGTGGCCACTGTAATCATCCGCAAATGAGTGGACAAGTTGAGGTTTCCAACCAGGAGATCAAGCAAATACTGCAAAAGACAGTTAATGGGCAACGAAAGAATTAGGTCAAGAAGCTAGATGATGCATTGTGGGCATACCAGACAGCTTATAAGATGCCTCTTGGTACTTTCCCATATCATTTGGTATATGAGAAAGTATGTCATTTACCTGTTAAGCTCAAGCATCAAGCTTATTGGGCTGTTAAAAAGTTGAATCTTGAGATGAAATCTATAGAAGAGAAGAGATTGTTGCAGATCATTAAATTAGATAAATTTCACCTTAATTCTTATGAGAATGCAAAGTTGTACAATGAAAAACTAAGATATGGCACAATAGACAAATTCAATATAGAGTGTTTGAACCCAAACAACTTGTTTTACTATTTAATTCGAGATTAAAGTTGTCTCCGGGTAAATTGCGGTCTAAGTGGTTTGGATCTTTCAAAGTAGTACAAATGACACCTCATGGAGCGGTTAAATTGTGGAACAAAAAGAAAACTGAGAATTTTCTAGTGAATGGACAATGTCTGAAGCATTAATGGAATGATCATGGAGACAAGCACAACGTGTCCATCACTTTTGCTGAAGAATGAGACAGAGCTAAGTCATGCCACAACATAATATAAGGCGCTATGTGGTAGGAAACCCACAAATGTGGTGTAGTAGGTAGTTTAATTTTTAGTTTTTAAGGACAAAAAGGTAAAAAATACAAAAAGATGAGTCGTGCCACGACAGAAAATAAGGCGCTTAGTGGGAGTAACCCACTTTTTCTTATATGATTTTGTTGTTTTTGGTAATGTACAGAAACGAGAAATGTGGTGAAGATAGAGAATATGAGAAGAAGGTAAACATTGACCCTTGAGTAACTAAATAGGTGATACATGGTGAAAAAGGTAAGGGGTAAGAAAAGATGCCTTAAAATATGGGAAATTAATCCTTAGAAAAATTTTTGGATGCAATTTCCAGTGAATCAATGCTAAGTTGATGCGCCGTGTCGATGTGCATTATGCCCACACTTAGAAAATTTTTCTTAGTCTAATTCCAGTGAACTGACGTGATGTCAACATGTTGCATCAGCCCTGTTAATGCGTTAACCATCGCACCGCATCGGTGGTCATACAGGTAACACTTAGAATAATTATTTGATACAACTTTTAGTGTAACGATGCGAACTCAACTCGTCTCTTTTCTTCTTTAACACGATACCAGACGCATCGTGTTGATATCCCATTGCTATGTAAATTTAACCCTAGCCAAAACCTTTACTTTCATCCCAATATATAACTTTAACATCATTCACCCATTACCCTAACCTTAGCCGCCTCTGCTGCCCTAAAATTCCCTCAACTTAAAAATAATCTCTTTCAATTGTTACTCTTGTGGTACCAAAAATCACACTCCATTGTTTCTTTTCTTTATCAAGTCAAAGGTAAGTCTTTCATTTTTCTCATTTGCTCAAAGTTGCTTTATATGATAAAGAATGTTTTGAATGATAAATAGTTAGTGATTTTGGGAGTGACTTAGTTCTTGATTTGTGGAAGTTAAATGATAAATGGAATGTATAATTGAATTAGTGGAGTTGATTGTGTTGATTTGGGGGTTGTAATTAAACTCAATTTGTAAATCCTTTGTGATGGTTTGATGAAATTATTTGGCTGTACTTTAGTTCATGAGTAGTATATGCGTGGATGATGTTAAGTTGTGTAGAGATGTGGTTGCTTATGTGTTTGTTCTAGTTGAATTAATGAATTGCACTTTAAGATTGACTTAGTATCTAATCATGAGGTGAATTTCAATAATGTTGGGGTGTTGATGTTCATTATATGATGGCAACTAAGTGTGGGGTGGATCTCAATCCCATACCACCTTAGTGGTAGCTCTTAGGTTCGACACGTTGAATGCATGCATAGGACAGTAGTGAAGAGTGATAATGTCCGAATGAATGGTTATGTGTTATGTACAATCTAATAGTCCATTAAGTTGTCGAGATGAGATTTTGAATTGACACTCTTCTGAAATATCTTTTTATGTAATGTTGGATGCTGAAGGATGGTAATGGTGTTGAATAAGGGAAGTTTGAGTACCTTGGGTTCCTCTTTATGAACCTTTGCTAGCAACTAAGTGTGGGGTAAATTTCACACTTAGTGGTTGCTAGTTTCAAAGGTGTTTGCTTTATGTGTTTGTGGGATATTATGCTTGATAGGTATAATGTATAGCAATCAATAGAGGAGCAAGGGAAGAATGAAACTTGTACATCTGAGCCCAAGCATAAGAGGAGTCGTCAAGATGATCATGTGCCCTCAGCCCTATATGTTCCTCGGGGTTAAAGGAGGTTCAGGACTAAGTCTGTGGTTGAAGCAGGGAGAAAATGGTATTCTCAGCATAAAGAGTTGAAATATTCAGCCGATTAATTCATTGATAGGGCAAGCTTGATGAAAGAATATCCATCTATGGTACGAAAAATAGAGACGCAACATATGAATTTCCTATTTGAGCAGCCAACTGAATGCAATTTTAGACTAGTGAGGGAATTCTATACGAATTGAAACCCGAAAGACTCTGAGGTTGAGGTATGTGGTCATGTGATCACTTTTACTATAAATACTGTAAATGAGCTGTTAGGTACACTTTTTGTGGATGCGGAGCCATTGAAGAGGATGATTATTGAGCCATCATATCAGCACATCCATCAATTTTTTTGCAGCGCTCGTTCAATAGCTAGGTGGATTCACCACAAAGAGGGTGGTACTCATGTATCACTCCCGTTTGCTTATCTAAACAGAGAGGATCATTTATGAGCCAAAATTATTTATGCCTGTCTTTTTTACGATACTCATTTAATAGAGGTGACTTGTGATAGGGTTTGTATTATCTATGCTCTGATGTGTGAAGATATGGAGTTAAATGTTGGTGCTATTATCTTTTCTATAATGTGGAAAGCCAAATATTTGGGGTCTGAAGATATGGTTTTGGTGGGCTGCCAACTAGATTTCTGAGATAGCAGGGCGTGCCCGAGGAGGAGATTGATTATAGACCACCTGTTGGTCACAGGCCATTGGATTTTTCCTGCACTAAGGGACCTGCCCCTTAAGGTGTAAATTTGACTATGCCCGAGAATCAATCTAGGAATGATGAGATCACAGCCCGTATGTATGGGCTCACTATGTTGCAGCTAAAGACCTAGGGGCGTCCAGCCACTTAACAGGAGATTCATGTGGTTGAGTTGGACTACCCACTAGGACCTCATGCTTGGACTATGCTGCAAATTGGACCAGATTTTGATGAGCCATTAGATGATGATGTCCCCACGAATGAGGAGAGATGCATAGGTTATTCTGATAATGAGTCTGTAGATGAAGAGCAGTAATATGATGGTGACTCAGATAATAACTTTGGTGACGATAACGATGCTGATGATGATGTGATGGCTTTGGTATCATTTGACTGAGCAGGGAGTGCGACGCTACCCAGCATTATGTTTATTGCTAGCACTGGGACAGTGCTACGTTTAAGTGTGGGGTGTTTTGATATTTATCTTTATCTCCTTCATCTTCAATTTCTGAACTATGTTGGTTTTTGGATTTAACAATTTCTATTTCTATTATGTTTTAATGTTTTGTTAGGTTCGTAAGTTGACATTATTTCCCTTTTCGGTAAGATTATTGCCCTCTTTGGAAACTATTAGTTTAAAGTGCTTGTTTTATTTATTTTTACCCTTCATGGTAATTTTCAGATTACAGTAATTATGTGTGCCCTTTTTGGTAATTCTTATTTTTTATCATCTTAGTTAGTTACCTTCCCCTATGATAGATGGATGACGACCATCTTAAGGGGAGTGTGTCTTTTGAAGCTGAGAAAATGATAGCACCCTGATTACAACCTTTGAGAAATGCTGTGTGTTGGGCAAAGATGATTTATTTTGTGACTATAAACGTAATTGTGTTGAAACATAAGAATGAGATGTTTTTAGATGTTATATCCCAACAAGTGTAGTTCGATTTGATTGGCTTAATTTTGAATTTGATAAAGTGTAATATCGAAAATCGTAAGGATTTGATTTGATTCTTAGCATACACCAAGTAAGTGAGTATTTGTTTATATTCTACATGTATAGGAATGACTAGAACTTGCTCGGTGTGTTTATAATACGAAATAAATGGTGTTGGGTGTAGGAAGTGATTTAGGCATTTCTTTGTTAACCGAATTGTAAAGACTTTATTTACCTACCCTTATGTATGAGCTTAGTTAGCCCCGTTGAGCCTATAGCCTGATTTCTTTGGTAGCCTAATCTGTAGTCGAATTCTTTCTTTGATAGACCTTAATCCTATCCATAGTTCCTAAGCACTTTAATACAGATAATGGAATAGGAGGGGAATGTGAAATTTAATAAGGAAAAAGGTGAAAGTGAAGCTATAAAGAAGTGTTCATTGTGTGTTTAATTGTGATGGTTAGGAGTTAGAAAAAAATATGATGAAAGTTTCAGTTATTATTGCTCGGTTTTTGGTATAATAAACCTGTTTTGGCCCTGGTCCACTTAGGATAATGTGCACCTTAACCAACACAAATCGCTTAGGTTGAGGGTGGCTACTATAGGGGTGCGTAACAAGAATTGGGCTGTAAAGAAAAGCTGAGAATTAAATTATGATGTAAAAAGAAAAATGCTCCTACCGTAGTGTTGTTAATATGCTAAAAAAAGACTAGGGTGAAACAATGAATGTGTAAAGATAATGAAATGAAACATTGGGTTGATAAAATGTGATTTTGATTGAAGATGGTTATGTATTAAAATGCTTAGGGAGATTAGTCACTATTTCCCAAATAGTTCCTACCCATCCCTTAGCCTGCATTACAACCATGAAAGACCTAATTGATCCTACATTTCAACATCTGACTATTAGTAGAGTATTATACTAAGGGCGAGCTTATGGTTCATCACCTGTTATGTACGTATTCTTTGTTGAGAGTGAGTGATTGAATTTTGATATTCTCCTTATGATAAAGATTGAAAAATTGTGAGTGATATGGGGAAAACTTTTTTGTTGGGAGGGTGCATGTGGATAAAAGTCTAGACTACTTATTTTGTTGCTTGATTGCATGCTTTTATTGAGTTTGCCAATGAATTGAATGTCAGTGTTGGGATGATGAAGTGTGTAACAAAGTGTTCAGGTGCCCAACGCTAGCATGATTCATAGGTTGTGATTAGAAGGTTTGGTGATTGTGTTGCTTAAAGTTGTTCGATGATGAACAAGGTTTTAAGTGTGGGGTGGTAATCTTGGGTGTATTTGTATATCCAAGCACTACTATTCACCCATATTTGGACTTGTTTTGAGAATTAAAATTGTGTTAATTATATTGAATTGTGAGCTAAATTATGTTTCGTGGCTAACCGATGTAATTAGAGATATAGGCTAAATTTCCAATGGATTCGGATGAAAATTGGATACATATCATGAAGATGTGAAAGCATGTGTAGATACATGAGATCAAGGATAAAATAAAGGAGTTGAGGATTACGAGAATTAATAGAAGAAATGGAGTAAAATTCTAGTGATGCGACGCTAACTTGACTGGTAAATATTGTACCTTAGCCAAAATTTCATGAGAAACTTCCAGTGTATCGATGCGAAGTCAACTCTTCATGTCGATGTGTGAGTTTGGAGACTTATTCAAAATTTGAGATGACAATTCTAGTGACACTACGCGATGTCAATGCATCGCGTCGTGTGTTGAAGAATTTGAATTAGTCAGAATTTTTATGACAAATCCAGTGCATCAACATGATGTTGATGTGATGCGTTGGATGGGCCTAGGCGATTAACAACGCGTCGCTTCAAGTGTGCAGATCTGGTGAAATTTTCTCAAGTATAAAAGGAATACGGGAGAACAATTCCAAACACTTTTTGCAAGCATAGCAACGGTGAAAAAGCATAGAATTCTTTATTTTAGGGTTCTTATTATTTCTTTTGAACTTCTTTACTCCAAGATTAATTTTGGGTATGTTTAGTTACTTATTTTTGATGTGGAATTCAAACATGAGTGGCTAAACACCCTTGTTCTGGGGTTGAGTCCAACAACATAATTAATCTTTGATATTCTTTGTAGTAGTTTCTTTTTGGATTATCATCTGGATTGCTCTTAATTTCTTGAGCTTACTATTTTGATGAGTGGCCACCATTAGAATAAATCTATATTTCTATATGAATCTGGGAGGAGAATCATAGAATAGAATGAAGAAATTATGGAGCAAGGTTCTTACCTTTTTTATTAAATAAGGGCTTTGAATTAGCATCTAGGATAGGGATACATCTAGAAGCGTTGTTTGGTTTAATAGCAAGAAGATTAATTTATGAATCTTGAAGAATTGTTGTATCTCTGTGGGAGTTGTAGCTATAATACTCAATAGATAGAAGATTTGAGGTCAGGAGACCAAAATCATAGCCTAAACCTTGCGAACCAACAACCTGATAACCAATTAGACTGCTATAAGAATAGAGAGTTGTATGATTGTTCAAAAAGACTCAACCCTGGAATTCCTATCATTATTGTTTACAACCATTGCTTGCTTTACTCTTGTCATAAACTTCTATTTCTTATTTATTAATTTATATTTTTATTCTTTATTTCAAAATCATCTTGATACTTTACAATACTTACTACTTATTGTCTAAAACTAAAAGTTGGTTAAATTTGTAATTGCTTAGTCCTCGTGGGAACGATATCTGATTGTCTAAATCAATATATTGCTTGTACGATCACGTGCACTTATGTGTGCGTCTGAGTCGCAACATAAACCTAAGCTGGTAGGAAGATATCTGAAACCTACGCTGGTTACGTAGTTCTTTAACCAAGGGATTGCTTCTAAGGTACAAACCCTAAACTAGAATGCCTCCATCCCTGTGTCCGCTCGGTACTGAATTGTACTCGTAACTAAATGACATTTTTCTCTATATTGAACTAATATTTATTAAGCAAACAACTGATCAAAACAACTAACTGAATGACAATGCTCATGGTTTATCTAAAATCATTCCAAAGATACTGAAATTATGTAAGCAACTAGGTATCGGGTGTTCATAAACCACCAACACTGAATAGAAATAATAATAAGGACATATAAAAACTTTCAAAACTATAATAGTGAATCATTAATCAGAAAACCATCACTTAGGAATTTCGTCAAACACATGTAGATCAAGAATTAAACATGGGGATGCTTTTAAACATGCAAAGATAGAATGATTACATGACAAAATCGTAAATTAAGGATTTATTCTGACTCACCTGACCATAATATGGGAAATACAACATCCAAAACATACTATACTCCATTCCACTTGAAAACACATATAATCTTAACTTAAAATTGAAATAATGAGAGATTCTTGGAGATAGTTCTATATAATCATGTAAAAACTCATAATTTATAACATAAAAAGGGGATTCTTGGACTCCATGGGTGAAAAGGCCCCATGGATGAATATCACACATACCTTAAACCCTTAAACTTGAAAGAGAAACACCAATCTTGATGTTTTCTTGAATGTTCTTGGATTGGGGAACTTGAATTATTGGTTTTCTTGGAGAGAAAGTAATGGAATTTAATGATCTTGGGGGAGGAGAGGGTTTGTTTTTGAGAGAAAATTGGATATGATTGGCAAATAATGCCCTAACAGAAGCCTTAAGTCATGAATTTATAATTGGGTTGAGGGGAAAAGACATAATTGCCCCTTAGATATTTAAATTCGTAATTGGAATGCAGATTATATGGTCACTGCGATGCAATGAGGGTTTCATCGCTATAACCATCGTGATGCAACGCTATCGCAATGAGTTACTGGAATCGTGATCCAAACAAGATCGAATCTTCATCAAAAAAATTTGAAACTTCCTTGAGATATGCTCCTTACACCCCTGAACATGGATTAACTCAAAAACCAACATCTCAAGGTTGGAAATACCAATTTTAAAATCCTTTAATTTAAGAGGCCTTAAAAATAACTAAGTCCCCAACTCTTGGTGAAATTTTTAGGTTTTAAGCCGCTTATACATGCAACTAAGAGCTGAACTGAGCTAAGAATAATACATAGTATTACATTTAATATTGCGACAAGATGTGGCTATATTGGATTTCCAAACTTCCCCAACAAGCCCATGGGTTGCCTTCTATGAAGTGCTTGATTTAACATCATGGCATGACTTACTTGCCTTGGCTACTCAGACTTTGCTAAGGCTTACATCAACTCAAACCTTTACTTTCTCAATATGTCCTATATAGTCCTTAACACGTTTCCCATTCACCTTGAATGGGCCTTCTCCTTCGTGATTGAATTCAGCTAAACCATGCGGTAATACTCTAACCACATTGAATGGTCCATACCACCTAGACTTTAACTTGCTAGGAAACAAGCAAAGTCTCGACTTCTATAATAAGACCATAGTAAAAGAATGGAATACCCTTTTCTCAATATTTTTGTCATGATACATCTTCATCTTATCCTTGTACAAGATAAACTCTTATAACCTCGAAGCTGAAACTCATCCAACTTATTTAGCTAGCTCATTTTCAGGTTTGCAACATTGCCCCACTAATAATTTTTCTTTTTCAATACCCAAAATGCCTTGTGCTCAAGTTCAACCAACAAGTTGCATTCCTTGGTGTACACAAGATATATGGAGATATACCTACGGGGTTTTAAAAGATGTCTGGTAAGACCAAAGGGCATCGTCTAGCTTTTCTGACCTATCAGTCCAGTTGGCATTCACATTCTTTGCTAATATGTACTTGATTTAACAATTGGAGATCTTAACTGCCCATTTTTTTATGGATGATAAGGTGATTACACCTTCTGTTTTACTCTATACTTCTCAAGTAGGGCCTTAAATAGATGATTACATAAATGGGATTCACCATCACTAATGATATCATGTGGTGTTCCAACACTCGAGAATATGCTCTTAAAAATATTGTGACACTGATTTCACCTATTCAAAAACATAGTAAACTACCACTAATACATACTTCATACCATAAGAACTCACAAATGGACCCATGAAATAAATTCCTCACACATCAAATAACTCAATCTCAAGAATAGGTGTCATAGGGAGCTCATTCTTTCATAATATATTTCCTTGGCGCTAGCATTTGTCACAGGCATGAGCATAGTCATGTGCATGTTTGTAAATGGTTGGCTAATATCAACCATGCTGCAAGATCATATGGGCTCCACAAGTACTAACATGGTGACCTTCAACTAGGGATGAATGAAAGGCCTCAAGAATATGCATCATCTTAACATCAGGAATACACTTCAAAATCACACCATCCACTCACACTCGAAATAAGAACATATCATCCCAAAAAAACTTATATACCTCATGCTTAAATCATTTTCTTTGTTGAAATGATAAGTCTTTTGAGATAAGGTCACTTGCCAAATAATTGGCATAATCAGTAAACAATGGGATTAAGTTTTGTGATGTTTCCACGACCCGATCATTTGTTAAAGTATCATTAATATCTAGCTCATCTGTCAATTTTAGCATCACCTCTTTTTCTAGGCAGGATAAATGGTTTGAAACCCTATTTTTCATACTCTTTTGGTCCTTGATCTCAAAAAAAGATTCTTGCAGCAATAGTACTCACCGAATCAGCCTAGGTCTTGCATTCTTATTTTCCATAAGGTACCTCAAAGTTGTATGATCAGTATGAACTATGACATGATCCTAATTAAATAGGATCAAAATTTCTAAAAATCAAACACCATCATAAATGACTCCTTCTCAGTCATTGTATAATTTTTTTATGTTGAGTTGAGTGTTGTACTGGCATAGTATTTGGGATGAAATATTTTCTTGTGTCTTTGTCATAAGACAAACCCTAGAGCCACTCTACTAGAATAACACATCACCTCAAATGGAAGAGACCAGTCTACAGACATAATGATAAAAGCAGAAATCAATATCTCTTTTAGCAACTTAAAGGCCTTGAGACAAGCATCATCAAGCACAAACTTCACCTCCTTCTCAAAATACTTGCACAATGGATTTCAATTTTTGAGAAATCCTTGATAACATGCCTATTGAACGGTGTATGCCCCAAGAAGATCCAATAACCCTTGATAGAAATAGGCAGAAGTAATTTTTCAATCATCTCAATCTTTGCCCAGTCAACCTCTATTCCCTTCTTTGAATATTGTGACCTAAGACTATTGTATCTTTAACCAAAAAGTGACACTTTTCCTAATTCAACACCAAGTTCTACTCCTCACATCTAAAAATTGAATTAGCCAAATAGGCCAAATAGTCATCAAAAGAATCACCCAGGACCGATAAATCTTCCATAATGACCTCTAGTATTCTCCACTATACCTAAAAAGAAGGACATCATACAATGCTGAAAGGTGGTAGGAGCATTACAAAGTCCAAATAACATCCTCTTGAATGCGATCGTACAATATAGACATGTGAAAGTTGTCTTTTCTTGGTCTTCGAGGGTGATAGAAATCTTATTATACCTCTAATAACCATTATGGAAAAAGTAACATCCTCTACCTGCAAGAAGATCTAACATTTGTTTTGTGAATGACATAGGAAAGTGATCCTTCTATATCTAAGTTTTCAGCTTCCAATCATCCATATAAAATATCACTCCCATAGCTGGTCTCATGGGCACTAACTCTGTCATAACCTGTGACTTCCCTCTAGTCGTAAAATGATGCTTAGAGCCGCAAGTGACCCCAAACTAACCCATGATGCTTAGAGCCACAAGTAACCTCAAACTAACCCATGGCCTGAAATTCACTGGGATATTGAAGAAAATTAATAAAATATTGAGTGGAAGCTAACTCATATAACTGATAAAAATCATAATAATATAAACTAAATATCAACAAAAATTAGAAATGGAAATGTCCAAAAACTAACATGCTGAAAATGTAAAACATATGTCTGAAAGCCTCTAAAACATAATGAGTTGTTTGGAAAATCCCAACTAACTTCACCTGACTAAAATAGAAAGTAGATAGAAAATAAATGACTAATAAATGGTCCTCGGATGATGATTAACCAAATATTGTAGCTGATAATATGGAAGCGTGCTAAGTGCGATCCAAGTACTGAGCGTTCGAACTTATATTCTAAGGTAATATGGTGTAGAAAAGTATACGATAACTAGTATAAGCTGAATATGAATGCATGAACATTTAAACTAAATGCAAGACCAAGTATAAGAATGTACTGGATAAAACTAAATAACTGAATACTCTATGAATAAAACCTAAACTGAACATAAACTGAGGATTGTGGGAGCTAATAATTATCGACGTACCCTAATTTGAGAAAATTTGGGTCCAACCCGGAACCCTAGTTGGAAGGGTGCTAGTACTTTGCCAAGGGCACCAACACTGGCTTACGTGGATCCACTAAACTGAGGTATCAAAAAACTAGGGTGTCATGCCTCAATGGATGGGTGACCTTTTATAACCTATGGTGATGCTATAGTTTTTGAAATTAGGGTCGGCTACTAAAGGTCTCAAGCTTCAATTAATGGAGAGCCTTCATCTCCACATTCACTCGGTGCTAAGTACTATTTCTAATTAAATAAAACTAAAACATTAACTGATTTGATCATCATGATATCATTATAAAAATATCAACTTTGTATAATCTGAATTGATCAAGGACATATAAACTAATATATGCATGAATCCCTAGGTATTGGGTATTCATAACCTACTAGCACTAACTAATGCTATTGAACATGGTAATGTTATGACTGATCATACTAGGAAATTCCATAATTCAAGACAAAACCAAAACATGTATCAAATTAAATGGAAATTTATGATTCTGAGTATGAGAGATATTACTGTTATGGGAAAACATGTGCACATGATACAATTACAAATCTAACATAAAAAAGTAAGAAAGCTCATATTTGACCAAAAAATCAAAACTTAGAGGGGAATTAAACTAGAGAATGGAGAATCTTTGGGACTCAATAGGTGGAAGGAACCCATTGATGAAATTCCACAACCTGGAGATGAAAGCCGTGGAATTAGAAATTTGAGTTGAGAAACCCTACTATGTCTTCAGAGAAGAGAAAATCACCTTTTTTTTCTAAGTGTCAATTGATTTTGAGGTTATGAGGTGTTAGGGAAATATTAACCCCAAATAACTGGCCTAGGAGTATGCAAAGAACATGGGTTTTAGAGTTAAAAGAATGGGAAAAGTCCTAAAAGCCCTTTTTATATCGTGTAGGAATTCTTAGGCTACACTCATCATGGCTTAGGTAATGACTTGTTAGGCCTGGTAATGAGTTTTCAAGAAGGGTTGTTGTCTAGGGCTATTTTCTTGGTTCCTTACTATTGTGACAACGGGTCCACACAATGACTCATTTAGTCTGACAACGAGTCATGTACTAGACAAGTAACCACTTAACTAAATTATTTAGTCATTCACTATCGTGACAACAAGTCAACAAGATTACTCATTGTGTCTAACAACGATTCATTGTCACTGGCAGCTAAATAGTGCCTTAGGAGATTTTCCACAACTTTTTACTACAACATCAGATTTGAGTGAAACTAGCAACATTGGAAAGCTAATTTAATTTTCCAACTTTTAGTGGGTCTAGAGCTGAAAATTTTGGGGTATTACAATATTTTCCTCTTGGGATCATTCATGAAATGCCCTGAACTTTGGACCTTGCAAAATCCTTAAGTCTTGCACCTTTTATTCCTCATAGGACTCCCAACCAAGTCATATAATGTGGTGAAGTGTCTACAAACTCTAGTCATATGTTGGTTAGTATGTTGCTGGCCAAGTTCTATCTTAGGTATGAGAGGCACCATATGAGTTATATGGTCACATGATGAGAAGGTAGGGTCTAATAATATATTGTCCAGCATTTAGCCCTTGATGTTTTGCCTTGGGTACAACTAGATGATACTAGTCATATGGTGTTGTTAAGAGTTGGTAAAGGGGAGTCGTATGTTCAACAAAATATGGTGTCCGACTTTTTGATTTGGTGATGATTTATAGGTAGCACTCGTATGTTGTTGTGATGAGTTGGAGGGTCCACTTGTACCCACCTACGAGTTTTCCACAACTTTTAAGATAATGGTATTTTGGACATTTGCACCTCAAGCCTTTAAGACCCTATGTCTTATAACACTTATTGGGCATTCATTCTATATTTTAGATGATTAAAACACTCTATAAAAACTTCTCAAGAAGATTGGGCTAGGGTTTCTTCAAGGTGATCATCTAGAGGCTTGAAGATCAAAATCTCATCGTGAATCTCATAACTCAGGCATGTGACTCCTTCATTGTTAGTTCAATAAAATCATGTATTTTAAACATTGTTCATGATTCATTAATGGTTGTTGTGAAAACGATGGTTGAGGGCTTGAATGCATAATGTTTAGTATTGTTTTCTCATGTCTAAGATTATGATTATAAATATTTTGATAATAGTTTTGCTTATATGGGTGCTTGGAAATTGAGATTTAAATAAGGGGCCATGGTTAAACCTAACTTGATGGTTTTTGGCTTAAATAATGGTTCAATTATGGTATTCCCTTAACCTGTTTGTGAAAATGTCAACGAGAAGAATATTGTCACATATGAATTGTGATTTGAATAAGGGCATTGGCCTAATAATGTTAATGGTTGGTAAATGGTATTGTGATGGCTTTATTGACATAAATTGATTTGAATTATAACCTTGGTGGTTTAATTGGCTAAATGGGTTGAAGTTCTTAAATGTTAAATTAAATTAATGTCATTGTTTAGACAATAGGTTTGAGTCCCAAAGTTGATTGATAACGGTTATATCATGTTGTACGCTAGCAAGTAGGGTTAGTATGATGATAACAATGGGATGCCTATGGAAAGTAATTGGATTAATGGTCGTGTATATTTGAAATGAATGTCTTAATTGGGCTTTAAAGCGGGATGTGTAGCTGGGACATAGAAGTGGAGTCTGAAGGACTAACACTAAAAATTGCACTAGCCGGTACGAGTATCTATATGATTAGGAGGATCAAGTCCCTCAAATAAATATATGAATGGGAGGATGGAGTCCCCCATATTGTATACATTGGTTCTTAAGTCACCTTTATTATGTCGGGAGGTTCGAGTGCCCTATAAAGGCATATACAAAAATGGATATTCTCTAGTTCGTGCGGCTACACGAATTGGGGACCTTCCATCTAGGGTAGATCTAGGACCATATAGCATGTGGGTGACTTTTTATATGATGGTTGTACTACACATCCTAGGTAAAAGGTTTTCAAATGAATGCTAAACCTGGTTTCCTATCCTGACAGGATATATATATGTATGTATATGATTGCATATAATGATTTGACTTGGTTTTGAATGATGCCATTATTTTATTGCTCTATCCCTAAGTTACATGCTAGTTCTCTAATTGCTAACTATCTTAGGATGTTGTATCCCCATGCAATGCAAGTAACAAAACTTCTTCTACTCTTTCTGTGTAGTGATCAGGTGTTCGAATAGTTCATGAGTTGATATTAAAGTGGTGAGCTTCCATACTTTGGAAGGCTTTATTTTATGGTTTTTATATTCTATGTCTTAGACTTTGTTTAGATTGTGTTTTGGCCATTGCCGAGGTCATGTCCTAATATTTTATTGACTTCAAATTTATAGGGGCTTTATTAGATACTGTAGACTTAGGTGTGTTATTTTGGTGGATTGACTTAGTGATGAATGATTGTCCAATTTTTGCTGATTAGTTTGGATATTTCATGAATAATTATTGGTCTCAGTTTGTATTATCTTGTTATATATTCGGGATTCATCTGGCTCGTGAGGTTGATAAGCTGACTAGGTTAGGTGAAGAGGGTGAATTCTAGTCCATATGGAACTTGAGATACTCATCACGTCAAGGCCTTAGTTTGGGTCGTGACAAAATTGGTATCAAAGGCAGGTTCATGGTCAATAAGGTATCCAAAAAGCCATGTCAAGTAGGGTATTTTTTGAGTGTGTAGCACTCTACACTTATAAGAGAGAGGCTATGAGACATTTAGGAATGTTTCCTTTTCTTGTTGTCTTACTTCGAGCTATAGAGTCTAAGGTCTTGGATTTTTTTAATTCCCCTTTGCTCATTTTTTTAGATCATGCCTCCCAGATAACTGAAGCTCATAGAAACTTCTCTATTACACTTGGGGATACTACTGATGAGACACACCCTTCTTATAGGGTTCAAACCTAATCTAAGGGTTCAGTTTTTGATTTTCCTCTAGGAGTTTGATCGGTTCACTCCATTCCTTCTCAAGCTCCTTAGGCTGATATGATGAATGCTAAGTTTCACATATCTATTAATTTGTTAGCTTAAGGTTGTAGCTTTCTAGGTCTAGCGTTGTACTTCTGTTACTTCATATTCTGAGGCCATAAGGGTTATCTAGTTTATGAGGTTGATCCCTCTTGTGTTCACTAGTGTTAAGGTTTAGGATGATTATCAAGCTTTTATTAATAAGATGGAGAAAATTTGTCAAATTTTACATACGTCAGATGTTAAAGGTGTGGATCTTGCTACCTACCAATTGATGGATATGAGGTACCATTAGTATGAAGAGTGGGAACAATCAGGGGTAGTGATGCTGACTCTATATTATGAGATGACTTCCCTAGTACCTTTTTGGATTGCTTCTTTCCTTAGGA
The DNA here is from genome assembly GCF_002878395.1 of Capsicum annuum. Classification (NCBI taxonomy): domain Eukaryota; kingdom Viridiplantae; phylum Streptophyta; class Magnoliopsida; order Solanales; family Solanaceae; genus Capsicum; species Capsicum annuum. Next base: position 187,536,084 of record NC_061121.1, on the reverse strand, counting down.
GTTGAGGGAAGAAAAAAAGAGGAATTCGTGAACCCGAGACAAGGTAGGAAGTTGGTCAAGGAGTATACTTTACAATTCCATTAATTGTCTAGGTGTGCTCCTTAGTTGGTATCTAGCATGAGGGCTAGAATGCATAAGTTTGCTCTTGGGATGTCCTGTGAGTTAATTTTGGAGGGTAAGGTTGCCAATCTCAGAAGGGTGCCCAATATCAGGATTGTTGGGCTCAGTCCACTCCATTTATCCTTCTTGTAGATTTTGTGATTAGCCGCACCATGGCAAATATGATAAAGGGAGAAATTGATATTTTAGTTATGGTCAGATTGTCCATATGCAACGTGATTGTTCTTATAGTGTTGCTTCAGTGGCCAATAAGGTTCTTGTTTTCTCTTCATTAACTTCTACACTAAAGGGTGCTGCTTCTGCTTTTGGTACCGACACTGGCTAAAATTGCTTATATGTTCTTTATCCTTGTTAGGACTCTAAGGCATCTCCTGATATTGAATGGTATGTTAAAACTCTTTTCCCATGATATATACTGTTTGCTTGATACAGGGTCTACTCTTTCTTATGTGACTCTATTTGTGGCTATGCATTTTGGTTTTGGTCCCGAGTGTATTTTGGACCCTTTTTTGTGTCTACCCTGATGGGTGACTCTGTGGTTTCTAAAAGAGTCTATAGGGATTTTATGGTATCTGTTGGTGGTCGAGAGACCTTGTTGGATATTTTTGAATTAGACATGGTTTATTTTGATGTCATATTGGGGATGGATTGGACACACTCGTGGTATGCTTTTTTATACTGTTGGACCCATAGGGACATACTTAAATTCCCCAATAATCTATTTATTAAGTGTGAGGGTGGTTCCCTAACTCCTAAGGAGAGGTTTATATTATGTCTTAGAGCTTGGAGATTGATCTCCAAGGGGTGTCTCTATCATCTGGTCTGATATAAAGATTCTAACTCAGAGAGGGTTCTTCTTTATATTTTGTTCCTTGGTAAATGTGTTTCCTAAAGTCTTCCCTGATACCTCTTTTGATAAGGAGATTGATTTCGGTATTTAACTTTTCTTGGACACTCATCCTATATCTATTCCCCTATATAGAATGGCTCTGGCTAAGTTAAAGAAACTTAAGGAGCAATTAAAGGATATTTTAGACATGGATTTTATCTATCCTAGTGTGTCTATATGGGGTGAACTTATTCTATTCGTGCGTAAGAAGGATTGTTCCTATTAGATTTGTATTGATTACCGGTAGTTGAACAAGGTGATGGTAAAGAATAAGTATCCTCTCCTGAGAATTGATGATCTCTTTGATCAACTTTAGGGTGCCAAATTCAACTCTAAGATCGATCTTCGATCTGAGAATCATCAGTTAAATATTAGGGAGGTAGATACCCCTACGATAACTTTTCATACCCGGTATGGGCATTCTGAGTTCTTGGTGATGTCATTTATCTTGACTAATGCCCTTGCAGCTTTCGTGGACTTCATGAATAAGGTCTTCCATTAGTTTCTAGATTTGTTCGTGGTTATCTTCATTGATGATATCTTAGTATACTCCAAGAGTGAAGAGGATCATGCTGATCACCTCCGCATTGTGTTGCGGACCTTGAAAGATCAACAGTTGTATGCTAAGTTCTCTAAATATGAATTCTGGTTTAATGTTGTTACATTTTTAGGTCAAGTTGTGTCTAGTGAGGGGATTATGGTGGACCCTCAGAAAGTTGTTGTAGTTAAGAGGTGACCTAGACCCATGATTCCAACTGATATTCAGAGCTTCTTGGGTTTAGCCAGTTATTATCAGAGGTTTGTGGAAAGTTTTTCTTCTATTGTTGCTTCATTGACCAAGTTGACTTAGAAAAAGGTAAGGTTCTTGTGGTCTGAGGCTTGCGAGGGTAGTTTTGAAAAGCTAATAGATAAGTTGACTTTAGCTCCAGTCTTGACTCTACCTGAGGGTACCGAGGATTTTGTTGTCTCTTGCATTATGTCTCGGGTTGGTCTGGGTGGTGTGATGATGCCGCATGTCAAGGTGGTTACTTATGCCTCTAAACATTTTAGCTGCATAAGAAGAATTATCCCACTCATTACTTGGAGCTATAGGCTGTGGTGTTCACATTGAAAACCTAGTGTCATTATTTCTATGGGGTCCATGTTGATAGCTTTTTTGACCATGAGAGCCTGTAGTACGTGTTCACTTAAAAAGAGCTTAATTTTAGGCAAAAGTGGTGGCTTGTGTTACTGAAGGACTATGATATGAGTCTTTTAACATCCAAGTAAAGCTAATGTAGATGCTGATGCTCTTAGCAGGTTATCCATGTGGTGTTTACCTCATGTGGAAGAGGATAAAAGGGAATTAATGAAGGATATTCAACGTTTAGCTAATCTTGGAGTTCATATCTCAGACTGTGAGGATGGTGGTGTGTTTGTGCAACAGGTGGCACAATCATCTCTTGGTTCATAAATAAAGGAGAAGCAAATATTAGATCCTCTCTTGATGAAAATCAAGGATGACGTGGGTAAGCAGAAGCTGATGGTTTTCGATATCGGTGGTGATGGTATCTTGAGGTACCAAGGGAGTTTGTGTGTTCCTGATATTAATGGATTTTAAGGTAGGATTTTGGTCGAGGCCTATGAATTGCAGTGTATAGTTTATCCCAATTCAACGAAGATGTATCATGATCTTAAGGAGATGTATTAGTGGATTAATATGAAAAGGGATGCAGAAAACGTTGTAGCTAAGTGTATGGTATGTCAGCAAGTGAGGGTGGAGCACATGTGTCCTGATGGGTTACATCAAGAAATTGAATTACCGGTGTGGAAATAGGAGGTAATTAATATGGATTTCATTATCGATCTTCCCCGACTGCAAAATCAGTGTGACTCCATTTGGGTCATCATGGATAGATGACTAAGTTCACTCACTTCTTTCAAGTAAGGACTAATTATTCTGTCGAGGACTATGAAAAGTTATTCCTTTAGGAATTGGTAAAGTTTCATGGTGTGCCTATATTGATTATTTTGGATAGTGGTACTCAATTTTGTCATATTTTTGGCGCTCATTTCAATGTGATTTGGGGATTAAAGTAATTCTTAATATGGCCTTTCATCTGCAGTTAGATGGGCAAGCCAAAAGGATAATTCAAACTTTGGAAGATATATGGGCAAGCTTGTGTAATTGATTTTGGTGGTAGTTGGTATGACCACTTGCCTCTCATTGAATTTTCTTATAACAATAGTTTCCATTCTAGTATTGGTATGGTTCCATTTGAGGTGTTATATAAAAGGAGGTGTAGATCTCCTATTGGGTGGTTTGAGGTTGTTGAAGCAGAGTTGTTTGGCCCAAATTTGGTTCACCAATGTATGAAGAAGGTGAAAATAGTTCAGGATAGACTTATGACTGCCCAAAGTAACCAAAAGCCCTATGCAGAGGTAAGGTGAAGGGATTTGGAATTTGAGGTTAGAGATTGGGTATTTTTGAGGGTATCTCCTATGTAGGGAGTGATGCAGTTTAGGAATAAGGGGAAGCTCAGTCCCCAGTATGTTGGCCGGTATTTGGTTCCGAGGAGACTTTGTAGTGTTGCATATAAGTTGGATATGCCCTCTAGGATAAGTTCCATTCATCCGGTATTCCATGAGTTCATGTTGCGGAAATTCTTAGGCGATCCTTAGTTGGTTATTCCCTTGAAGAACATTGGTATTTAGGATACCTTGACGTATGAGGAGGTCCCGCTGAGGATCTTAGATCGACAAGTTAGTCAATTATGGATGAAAGACGTGGCTTCAGTAAAGGTTCTATTGTAGAACCAAAAGTTCAAGGAAGCTACATGGGAAGCCAAGGAGGATATGAAGTCCAAGTATCCGTTCCTATTCCCAATTCTTGAAATTTATGCTTGAGGTATGTGTTGATCCTAACATCTTTCTTTTCTAACTTTGTTAAAGGAAAGAATGATTTCCTTGGCATCTTTGTTTCGTAACTTAGTTAAAGGTAAGAGTAGAGGCGTGTAGAATCTAAATCATTCTTGTATTGCCTTTCCCCATCATTCGAGGAAGAATGACCCTAAGTGGGGGAGATTGAAACACGCCGAACTTTGGCCCTTACAAAATCCTTGATTCTTTAACCTTTTGTTCATCATATGACTCACACCATAAGTCATATGATGTGGTGATGAGTTTAGGGACCCTAGTCATATATTTGTCAGTACGTTCATGGCCAAGTTCTATCTTAGGTATGAGAGTCACCATACGAGTCGTATGGTCTTATGACAAGAAGGTAGAGTCCAATCATAAATTGTCCAATGTATGGACCTTGATGTTCTGCCTTGGGCACAACTTGACAATACAGTGGTGTTGTTACGAGTTGGGAAAGGGGAGTCATATGTTGGATATAATATGGTTTCAAATTTTTTGATTTGGTGATGATTAGAGGGTACCACTCGTATATTGTGGTGATGAGTTGGAGGGTCCACTCATACCCACCTGCGAGTTTTCCACAACTTTTATGTTGAGGGTAGTTTGGATATTTCCCACCCTAAGCCTTAAGACTCTACGTCTTATAACACACATTGGACATTTATTAAACACTTTAGAAGATTAAAACACTCTCTAAAAACCTCTTAAGAAGATTGGGCTGGGGTTTCTTCAAGTTGATCATCCAGAGGCTTAAAGATCAAAATCTCTCTGTGATTCTTTGTAAATCAGGCATGTGACTCTTCCTTCATTTTTAGTTCACAAAAATCATGTGTTTTAAACATTGTTCATGATTCATTAATGGTGATTTTGAAAACCACTATTGACGGTTTGAATGCATAATGTTGAGTATTGTTTTCTCATGTCTTAAATTATGACTATACATATTTTGATAACGGTTTTGTACATGTGGGTTCTTGGGAATTATGATTTAAACTAAGTCAAGGTGAACCCTAACTTCATTGTTTTTAGCTTGAATAATGGTTTAATTATGGTATGCCCTCAACCTATTTGTGAAAATTTCAATGAGAAGAATGTTGTCACATATGAATTGTGCTTTGAACTAGGGCATTGTCCTAATAATGTAAATGCTTGGTAAATGGTTTTGTGAAGGCTTTGTTGGCCATAATTTTATTTGAATTATAACCTTGGTGGTTTAATTGGCTAAATGGGTTCAAGTCCTTAAATGTTTAATTGAATTGATATTATTCTTAGACAATGGGTTCGAGTCCCAAAGTTTATTGATAACGATTATGGCATGTTGTATGCTTATATGTGGGGTTGGTATGGAGATACAACCGAGATGTGTATGGTAAGTAATTAGATTAATGGTTGTATATATGTGTAATGAATGTTTTAATTTTAATTTAAAGCAGGATGTGTAGCAAGGCCTTGACTGAAACAATATGATAGCTGCACCCTTTGGAAATTATTTTCTTGCCTTAAATAAAGAGACGAATAGACCTATAGGTACTGAGATACTACCCTTCTAGTCTAAGACTGATTCATTTGGAAACTGAATTGGACTAATCTGTTTCTACAATTGACTGAGGCATATCAAGAGTGGAGCCAGTGCATGCCAAGAATGACAACAAAATCAGTCATGTATAACTCTACAAGGTCAACTGAAGTGACATCTCGAATATTGTTATTAGGTAATTTGTGTATACCCATTTAGCTATGATTGAACTACCAACTGGAGTAGAAACTGAGAAGGGTTTTGCAAGAATTTTAGGAAAACCAAAATCTACTGTTATATTGGGAGACATGAATGAATGTGTGGCTCCAGGATCTAATAATGCATAAATATGAATATGGAAAATCTTCAACATAGCAGTGACTATGCCAGGAGAACCTTCCTGATCTTGTCGATTTTGGAGGGCATAGAACCTACCTTGATGATGAACCAAAGTTGCACTAGAAGTGGCACCCTGCTTAGTTGGGTGACCTACTGGAACAGCTGAAGAGTTAGTTTAACTTTGCTTATGATCATTCCTACCCCGCTGCGCAACCGTTGGGCAGTCCCTTACTCTATGGTCTGACTTGACACACCTACAATAGTCATCACTACCAACCATGAACTCACACCTGTGATTCCTACCACACCTCTTGGAAGTTGGGTTAATGAGAGCACTATCCATACTACCCTGGGAATTAGAGCCGAGAGCTCAATCTCGAGTATCCTATTTTAACATGGGCACTAGCGAAAAATGGGGATGGAGCTAAAGATTTTTGGAGGAACTATGAATAATTTCCTCCATCAAACCTCTATTTATAGAAACTTAAACTACCAGTTCTGGCCCTATTATTCTCTCTTTCCAACCATAACCTGGATATGTCCCTCTCCTTAACTAGCATGGCTATCCTACACTCCTTAACCACATCCTCAGAAACACCAAACACAAACTTACCCATTCAGGCTCTAGAATCAGCTACCATAGTTAGATCATACCTTGCCAGTTGGGTAAACTTGAGTGAATACTCATTTACACTTATATTGCCTTGCTTCAGGTTTATGAATTCCTGCACTATGGCCTTCCTCAACTCAAGTGGATAGAGCATATCTAAAAATTTGGCAACAAACTCATCCTACTCTACTGGCCCTACATCTGCACCTTTATCTTTTTTCCACTTCTTAAACTAGGTTTGAGACACTCCTTGCAATAGATAAGAAGTAAAATCAGCATTTTCACTTCAAGTAACACCCATGATCTCAGTCAATTTCTAAACACTGTCTAAGAAATCCTATGGATCGTCTTCAGACTTAGACCTAAATAATTCTAGCAGATTCATCCGAGTGAAGTCTCAAATTATAGTTGCCACTGTATTCGTTGCTTGGTTGGCTGAGGCAATAACCTACTTATTGTTATAAGCAGTCATAGATTGGGATAATGATGTAAAGGCAGCCCCAAACTGTGCATAAAAGACCAACTCATTTAAAGGGTCTTCCAAAACTGGCGGTGGTGCTTGCTAAATCCCATATTCTTCTATTAGTTCTCTTGGGATGCATTTTTTATAAACAGATAGAGGATGAGTTAGTAAAAGAAGTTTAATAGAGTTCACACCCAATCACACGACATAAATCATAAACGAAATAAGGCAATCCTAAAATGTTTCATAGCCTCTTGCTCATAAGTGTGATGTGCTTTACACCCTTCACACCCTATTACACAACATGAATAATGGAAGAAACAAGGCTTTGCTAAAAAGTTTCATAACCTCTTGCTCATAAGTGTGGTGTGTTTTACACCCATAAACAAGACTCTACTTAACATGTCTTTCAGACACTCTAAGACACTTTAAACCTACTGCTTTGATACCAAGTTTGTCATGACCCAAAACTGCCCCCTTATCGTAACATAGTGCTTAAAGCCACAAGTGACTCGAAGCTAACCCATGGCCTGACATGCTGTCGAATACTGAAGAAAATTAACAAAATATTAAGCAAAATCTAACTAATATAACTGATGGAAATCATAATAATGTAAACTGAATATCAACCAAAGATGGAAATGGAACTGTCCGACAACCAACATGTTGGAAATCTAAAACATCTTTATAAAAGCATAAAAATATAATGAGTTGTTTGGAAAACCCCCCAACTAACTCTAATTGACCGAAACAAAAAGTAGACTAAAAATAAATAGCTAATAATTGGTCCACGAATGATGAGGACACACCATAAGACAGTTGATGATATAAAGCATGCTTAGGGCGATTTGATTACTAAGCGTCCAAACCTATATTATGAGACAATATAATATAATGCTTACAAGTATGCGATCAGTACTTTGAATGTACTAAGTATGTGAGATGGGAAAGCTCACTAGTATAAGCTGACCATGAATGCATGAACATGTAAAATGAATGCAAGGCTAAGTATAAAATATACTGTATAAAACTGGATAGTTAAATACTCGGTCAAGCAAACCTAAACAGAACATAAACTAAAATATGAACTGAGGGCTGTAAGAGCCAACAATAACAAACTGTAATACCCCGAAAAATCCAAACCAATAATAGAGCCATGTACCAAGCTTATGAATAGTACATTATGGTTCTATTATAGTTTTATGAGTAAGTTAGATGTATATTAAGGCTTCAAATAACTCCCAGCTATCAGACGAATCAAAAATTCCTTAACGATTTAATTCTTGAGAAGAATATTGGAATAGTTTACTTCAAACGAGCATATCTCTCATTATACTTAGAATTTTTGTGATCATAACCTATAAACAGATATATAATTTAATTATCTTTCCAAAGATACCAATTTTACCTAAATATGATATTAGAGCAAAGAGTTATTCCTATTTTACTCTAGCATGTCAGGTTGGAAACAGTGTGACAACATTCATGATAGCTTATCACATTTGTGACGCCCTATCATGAAGGTCGTCAGCCTTATGCAGAAACTAGTTCCTAAGTGACGACATTTGTGATAGCTTATCATATTTGTGATGCCCTATAATGAAAGTTGTCAGCCTTAGGTAGAAACCAGCTCCTAAGTGACGACATTCATGATAGCTTATCACATTTGTGATGCCCTATTACGTAGGTCGTCAGCTATGATTTTTCAGAAACTGAAAATTTATTTCATAAGGGTATTTTGGTTATTTCCTTCACCTTCCATGACTTATAACCCTAAAGAGGCATAATTTTTCCCATTTTTCATTAGTTAAGCATCTAAAAAACCCTCTTTTACGCTCTCAACCACAAGATTAGGGTTTCCATCAAACTCATCTCTCAAAAGCAAGATTCAAGCCTTTTTCCAAGATAATTGAGAATTGAGTTTCCCAATCCAAGAAATCTCCAGTAAATCATCAAGTTTTCCTTTCTAAGGTATGCGTAGTGTTCAACTATAGATCCAATCCATTCAAAGAGCTCAAGAACCATGTCATAAATATTATTTTACAAACTTTTTGTGGTGATATGAGTATGTACATGTTGACGATTGTTGTTTAAGTTTCAATGTGATATCTAAAGGTGTTTTCATGGAATATATATGTTTGTTAATTAATAACCATAAACTTTAGGTGGTTTAATATGGTGCAAGTATGAAACCCACCTATGCCTTAAAGAATGCATGCAAGGTGTTTGATAAATTCTTAGGATGCTAGAAATTCATGTTTGTATGATTCTATGATGTCTAAATGACAAGTCCATGTTAACTATATGAATTCCATGCTTTTCATGTATTGCTATTGTGGTAGTATGAAGCATGTAAGATAATGGATATATACAATATGTACAAGAAATATATCCATGCATTCCCTACAATGTTTAAGTTGTTAGATAACTATATGAAATATGATATCCCCTACTTATGATGTTATGAATTATGGACTCAAATCTTGCGATCAAGTCATGTCATGTGTGTCAGTTTCCTTCTATCGAGTCCTGGGGGTATTCGTACCCAAAAAACATAGCTGTGTGCCTAGAGCCATATCATGTTTTCACGATAATCTTAGTTAAGCTATAATCTAAAAAACTCAGTCAGTCATGTGACTCAGGAAACCTCAGAAATCTCATGATCTCAATTATCTCTTAGATAATAGTAATACTTTGTTAGTCAATGGAAGTTAGTTAATCTGTCCATGTACAGTCAGTTGAATCATGCTTAGTCTCTTTAGATGGGAGTAGAAGTTAGCACTGAGTGAACCCAAGGATGGGGAGTCACCTACCAGTTTAGGGTGTTATTCTTAGCAGTCATCCTTGTGTTCCAGAACTACGTAGCCAACGTAGGTTGAGACATCTTAGCCTATCAGATTAGGGTTGATGAGGTGGCTTAACCTATCAGTTTAGGATTCCCACCGTTCTCCTTTCGAATACCTTCCAGCTAAGGGTCACCCACAACTATCTTTAACAGTGGTGGGGTATTGACACCCCTCCAGCTGATAGGATTTAGGACTTCACAAGAATGAACACTCCGTCTTTCTTTGGGTCTAAGCCAGACGAGGATCCTCAGGAATTCATTGACCAAGTCCAGAAGGTCCTTGATATCATGGGAGTCATTCTTCTCAGAGTGCCGAGTTAGCCGCATACCAATTGCAGGATATGTCTCACACTTGATACAAGCAGTGGTTAGTAGAAAGGTTAGAAGATGCAGGTCCTATTGAGTAGGAAGAATTTGCCACAACTTTCTTAGACAGATTCTTCCCTAAGAGCTGAGAGAGGCTAAAGTTCTTGAGTTCATCAATCTCAGGTAGGGAAATATGACAGTTAGAGAGTATTCTCTTAGATTTACTCAGCTAGCTAGATATGCCCCTTATGTGATTGCAGACAATAGGGCTAAGATGAGCAAGTTCGTGTTAAGGGTGAATGCTAGCGTGGTAAATGAGTATAGGTTTGTGATGCTGAATAGTGATATGACTTTATCCAGCCTCATGACCCATGCTCAATAGATATAGAAGCAGAAGGTTAAGACCAGGGAGAGATAGAACCAGAGAGAAAAATTAGGCAGTTTCAGTTTTGCTCAGCCCAAATCAGAGGGAGAAAATTGTTTGTAGTTTCGTCCTAAGTCAATAGTTCCAGCCCCTTCCTCCACTAGTGCCCCAGTGCCGAAGTTCAGGCATGGAAACAGATCTAGAGCACCAGGCTCTAAATCTTAGGAAAGTGTTAGTAGTGCTCGAACAAAGCCCCATTGCCAGACTTGTGGTAAGAACCACAAGGGTATTTGCAGAGCTGGTAGTGATGTCTATTTTGGTTGTGGTAAGCTAGGATATGGGATTAGGGAGTATCCTTAGCTAGTCTCTCAGGGTCAGCAGAATCGTTCCACAGCTTAGTCTAATCGCCTGAACCAGCAGGGTGCCATTTCTAGTGCTACTAGTGGGCAACGCCCAAATAGACTCTATGCTCTTTAGACCCAACAGGATCAGAAAATTCTCCTGATGTCATTACTGTTACGTTACAGATTTTCCATGTTCATGTTTATACTTTACTAGAACCAGGTGCATCCTTATCTTTTGTCACTCGATACATAGTAGGCGATTTTGGAATCATTCCCAAAATTTTAGCAGAACCCTTTTTAGTCTCTACCCAGTGGGTAAAACCATCATAGCTCAGTGGGAATATAGGAACTTCCCGATTATGATATTTTAGAAATCCACATCAGCAGATTTAGTCGAGTTAGAAATGACTGATTTTGATGTCATTCCCGAAATGGATTGGCTTCATTCTTGCTATGCCATAGTCGACTATAGAAATAGGATAATTTAGTTTTAGTTCCTGAATGAGCCCGTCCTAGAGTAGAAGGGTAGCACTTTATCTTTTAGGGTCAGCTTATTTCCTACCTTCGGGCAAGGAAAATGATTTCTAAGGGGTGTGTGATCATCTCGTGCATGTTAAGGATTCTAATTCTGAATCTCCCAGTATCAAATTAGTCCCAATGGTTAATGAATATTTAGACATATTTCCCGAAGATCTTCCAGGCATTCCCCCTAAAAGGGAAATAGACTTTCTCCCAGATCTCAGCCTATTTCTATTTAACGATACAGAATGGCACCAGCAGAACTCAAGGAACTGAAAGATCAGTCGAAGTATCTCTTAGATAAGAGATTAATCAGGCCAAGTGTATCCCCATGGGGTACGCCGGTCTTATTCATGCACAAGAAAGACAGTTCTCTCAGAATGTGTATAGATTACCATCAGGTCAACAAAGTCACGGTTAAGAATAGGTATCCGCTGCCTAGGATAGAGGACTTGTTTGATAAACTCCAAGGTGCTAGTTATTTCTCCAAGACAGACCTCAGTTCAGGCTATCATCAACTCAGATTTAGAGAATATGACATCTTAAAGACAGCTTTTCGTACTCGGTATGGTCACTTTGAATTTTTAGTCATGTCCTTTGGTCTTACCAATGCCCCTGCAGCTTTCATGGACTTGATGAACTGGGTGTTCAAGCAGTACTTGGACACATTCATCATAGTCTTCATAGATGATATTATGGTGTATTCTCACACAGAGCGTGATCATTCAGACCATCTCAAAATTGTTCTTCAGACTCTCAGGGATCACCAGTTGTTCGCCAAGTTCAGTAAGTGTAATTTTTTTCTAAGCTCAGTAGCATTCCTTGGCCACATTATCTATGGTGATGACATTAGAGTAAATCCTTGAAAAACTAAAGCAGTAAAAAAATAGCCTCGCGTTGTCTCTCCATCAGATATCAGGAGTTTCTTGGGTTTGGCTAGCTATTACAGATGGTTTGTCAAGGGATTTTCTTCTATTGCATCTCCTATGTCTAGATTGCTTAGAAGAAGGTCAAGTTTCAGTGGTCAGAACCTTGCGAGAAAAGTTTTAAGGAGTTGAAGACTCAACTCACCTCAGCTCAAGTTTTAGCACTTCCCGACGGTTTTGATGGATTCGTAGTATATTGTGATGCATCCAGAGTAGGTTTAGGTTGTGTCCTCATGCAGCATAGTAGATTCATATCCTACGCCTCCAGATAGTTAAAGCCCTATGAGAAGAATTATCTTACTCATGACCTTTTGTTAGCAGCAATTGTTTTTTCTTTACAGATTTAGAGGCATTATCTATATGGTGTTCATGTAGATGTCTTCACAGAATATAAGATCCTTCAGTATGTCTTTTCCCAGAAAGATCTCAATTTTCATTAGAGAAGGTGGTTAGAGATCTTAAAGGATTATGACATGAGTGTCTTTTATCATCCTGGCAAGGCCAATGTAGTGGCCGACGCAGTCAATAGACTGTCCATGGGTAGAGTTTCCCATGTTGAGGATAGAAAGAAGAAATTAGCTTAGGAGATTCATCAGCTTGCCAGACTAGGCGTTCACTTAGTCAACTCTTTAGAGGGTGGTATATGTGTTCAGAGTAGTTCAGAGTCATCTTTAGTTTCGAGGTGAAAGAAAAGAAAGACAGGGATCCGAGCCTTGTCAAGCTAAAAGAGTTAGTTCATAGTCAGGAAGTAGAGTTTTTCTCCCAAGGGGGAGATGGTATTCTTTATTGTCAGGGTCGTCTGCGTGTTCTCGATGTAGATGAATTGAGGCAGCAAATTCTTGCAGAAGTGCATGGTGCGTGATACTTTATTCATCAAGGGGCTACTAAGATGTGCCGTGACTTGTGAGAGATCTATTGGTGGAGTGGGATGAAGAGGGATGTTGCAGAGTTTGTGATTAAGTACTCTACATGTCAGTAGGTTAAGATAGAGCATTAAAAACCTAGTAGTTCCATGCAGGAGTTCACTATTCCTACTTGGAAGTGGGAAGAGGTGAACATGGACTTTGTGATGGGTTTGCCTAGAACACGTCATCAACATAATTTAGTTTGGGTCATTATAGAAAGAATGACCAAGTTAACTTATTTCCTTCTAGTTCATACCTCTTACTCAGCCAAGGATTATGCCAAACTCTATATCAGGGAGTTGGTCAGATTACACGGTGTTCCACTATCTATCATCACAGACAAAAGTACCAAGTTTACCTCTCACTTCTTGAAAGCATTCCAAAAAGGTCTTGGTACCTAAGTTCATCTCAGTACAACATTTTATCCTTAGATAGATGGTCAACCAGAAAGGACCATTAATACTCTAGAAGATATACTAAGGGCGTGTGCAATTGATTTCAAGGGAATCTGGGATGACCACTTGCCTTTGATTGAGTTTGCATACAACAATAGCTATCACTCCAGTATTCAGATGGCTCTATTCGAAGCTCTCTATGGTAGGATATGTAGGTCTCCAATCGATTGGTCTGAATTTAGTGAGGTCATAGTCATAGGGCCTGAATTAGTATTCGAGGCCTTAGAGAAAGTTTAGTTGATTAGAGAAAGACTCCGGGCTACTTAGAGCCGACAGAAGTCTTATGTGGATGTTCATAGAAAGGATCTCAAATTCCAGGTCGGTGACTATGTCTATCTCAAGATCTCTCCCATGAAGGGAGTTAAGAGATTCAGCAAGAAGGAAAATCTCAGTCCCCGATATGTCGGTCCTTTCAGGATTCTCAGTCGCTTCGGCAAGGTAGCCTATCACCTCGAATTGCCTTTAGATATAACCTCAGTTCATCCAGTCTTCCATGTCTCTTTGCTCAAGAAGTACATAGGTGACCCAGTAGTTATAGTCCCTATTCAGAGCTTTGACATTTAGAATAGCCTCTCTTATGAATAAATTCTAGTCAAAGTCCTTGACCGTCAGACTCGTAGGCTGAGGAACAAAGAAGTCCCTCTAGTCAAGGTTCTTTGGCGGAATCAGTCCTTGGAGGGAGCTACTTGGGAAGCAGAAGCCGACATACGAACCAAGTATCCTCATCTTTTCTCCGCTAATTCAGACTTAGCTTGAGGTAACCATTTTTCTTAAGCTTATTCAGTTACATGTTAAAAATTCCAGTATTAAATTAGTATCAAGTATCAGTGCATAACTTATCATGCATTCATGAGTTCAGCTTATCAGTCATGCATCAGATATGCATGTTCAGTTGCGCTATATTCAGTTTAGAATTCAAATCAGTCCTAAAATAATGTGCTAGTTGAGCATGATCAGCGTATGCATCGTTTTATCTTTTCTCCCCTCTCAAACAGTCATCATTTGAGGACGAATGTTTCCAAGGAAAAGATATTATAATACCCAAAAAATCCAAACCAATATTAGAACCATGTACCAAGATCATGAATAGTAAATCATGTTTCTTTTATAGTTTTATGAGTAAGTTAGATGTATATTAAGGCTTCAAATAACTCCTTGCTATCAGATGAATCAAAATATTCCTTATCGATTGAATTCTTGAAAAGGATATTGGTATAGTAAACTTCAAACGAGCATATATCTCATTATAGTTGGAATTTTTGAGCTTATGACCTATCAACAAATTGAGTTAGCTTTCCAACGATACCATTTTCACCTAAATCTGATATTAGAACAAAGAGTTATTCCTATTTTACTCCAGCATGTCAGGCTGGAAACAGTGTGACGACATTCGTGATTACTTATCACATTTGTGACGCCCGATCTTGAAGGTCATCAGCCTTAGGCAGAAACCAGATCCTATGTGACGACATTCGTGATAGCTTATCACATTTGTGATGCCCTATCATGAAGGTCGTCAGCCTCAGGTAGAAACCAACTCCTAAATGATGACATTCGTGATAGCTTATCATATTTGTGATGCCCTATCACGAAGGTCAGCTTATCACATTGGTGACGCCCTATCACGAAGGTCGTCAGCTATGATTTTTCAGCAACTGGGAATTTATTTCATAAGGGTATTTTGGTCATTTTCTTAACCTTCCATGACTTATAACCCTAAACAGGCATAATTTTTCCCATTTTTCTTCAGTTAAGCATCTCAAAAACCCTCTCTTACGCTCTCAACAACAAGACTAGGGTTCCATCAAACTCATCTCTCAAAAGCAAGATTCAAGCCTTTTCCCAAGATAATTGAGAATTAAGTTTTCCGATCCAAGAACTCTCTAGCAAATCATCAAGGTTTCCTTTCTAAGTTATGCGTAGTGTTTATCTATGGATCCAATCCATTCATAGAGCTCAAGAACCATGTTTTAAATATTACTTTGTAAACTTTTTATTGTGATATGAGTATGTACATATTGACGATTGTTGTTTAAGTTTCAATGTGATGTCTATAGGTGTTTTCATGGAATATATATGTTTGTTAATTGAAAACCATGAACTTTAGGTGGTTTAATAAGGTGCAAGTATGAAACCCACCTATGCCTTAAATAATGCATGCAAGGTGTTTGATAAAATTCTTAGGATGCTAGAAATTCATGTTTGTATGGTTCTATGATGTCTAAATGACAAGTCCATGTTAGCTATAAACTAAATATGAATTCTATGCTTTTCATGTGTTGCTATTGTGGTGGTATGAAGCTTGTAAGATAATGGAGACATACAATATGTACACGAAATATATCCATGCATTCCCTACAATGTTTAAGATATTGAATAACTATATGAAATATGATATACCTTGCTTATGATATTATGAATTGTGGACTCAAATCTTGTGATCAAGTCATATCATGTGTGTCAGTTTCCTTCTATCGAGTCCTGGGGGAATTCGTACCCAAAAAACATAGTTGTGTGCCTAGATCCATGTGATGTTGTCATGATAATCTTAGTCAAGCTATAATCTATAGAACTCACTCAGTCATGTGACTCAGGAAACCTCAGAAATCTTATGATCTAAGTTAACTCTTCGATAATAGTACTACTCCGTAAGTCAACAAAAGTCAGTTAATCTATCCATGTACAGTCAGTTGAATCATGTCTAGTATCTTTAGATGGGAGTAAAATTTAGCACCGAGTGAACCCAAGGATGGGGACTCACCTACCAGTTTAGGGTGTGATTATTAGCAGTCATCCTTATGTTCCAAAACTATGTAGCCAGCATAGGTTGAGATATCTTAGCCTGTCAGATTAGGGTTTATTCGGTGGCTTAATCTGTCAGTTTAGGGTTCCCACTGTTCTCTTTTCGAACACCTACTAGCTAAGGGTCACCCACAACTGTCCTTACCAGTGGTGCAGTATTGACACCCCTCTAGTTGGGGAAGAGATTGGATTCCAACTTAGCTATATGCGTTATTGGGACATATCAGTTAAATAACTACCTCCCATAGTTTAAGAATCAGTCTCAGTAAAATAACTTAGATAGGTATTCAGATTTAAGTATATCAGGACTGTCAGATGCAGTCAGACTCAATTATAGTACAAAACTCAAATAGTTCCATCAAATTCAGGATTGTCAGATACAGTCATCCATGTTATCAAAATTTTAGTATCAGTCATGTTAGCCATCATTAAATCATGTATTAGCATACAGGACTAGCTATCATGCACCTATGATTTCAGTAACTTTGTATGCATGTTTGTACTCTTACATTTATGTCAGTCAGACTGTTAGCATTGTTCATGCATGTAAACCCTATTTATATTTAGCGTACCTTACTCGTATACTCAGTATATTCCCTCGTACTGATGCATTTGCGCTATGGTTCTTTCTTTTCATATTACACCATAGGTTTAGAGACACAAACTCCAGATTAGCAATAGCAGTAGCATTTCGAGTCGCATAGATTCAGTGAGTCCTGTTCATTCGAGGACAATATGATTTGATTTATTCATTATTATTTTAGCCAGTTATCAATTTACGGAGTTAGTTGGAGACATGTTCCTTCAACTCCTTATTCAGATAACACTTAGAGGCTTTCAGTTCAGTATTCAGACTTATGTTCAGACTTGATTCAATTTTCAGTTGTTTTGGGTATCTTTCACCCATATGGATGTTATGTTTTGACAAATTCTTTATTTAGTTAAACTTTATGGCCTACGTGTTCATGTATTCCGCATTATTACATTATATATTGCAGTGTACAGGTACAGATATCAGTCATGGGTTAGCTTGTGATCCTTCAAGGTCATAAGCACCGTGTAGCATTCCGATTCAAAAAATTGGGGCGTTACAATAACATACCCCAATCTGAGTAAATTGGGGTCAAACCTATAGCCCCAGTTGGAAGGGTGATAGTACCTTGCCAAGGGTAATAATACTTGCCGGCATGGATCCTCTAAATTGAGGTCCCAAATAATTAGGGTGTCATGTCTCAACTGATGGATTACCTCTTATAACCTATGATGATGCCGTAGTTATAGAACTTAGGGATTTCTACAAAAGGTCTCAAGCCTCAACTGATGGGTGGGCCTTCATCCTTGCGTTCACTCAGTGCTAAGTACTTCTCTAAACTAAATGACAATAAAACATAAACTGAATTTCTCATCATGATCTCATTATAAAAACATCAACTGTGGATAATCTGAAGTGCTCCAAGACATATAAATTGATATATGAATTAATCCTTAGGTATCAGGTGTTTATAAACCACCAGCTCTGACTAATGCAACCGAACATGCTAATGTTAAGAGTGATCATACAAAGAAATTCCATAATTCAAGCCGAAACCCAAATATGTATCAAATTAAAGGAGAATTTATGATTCTGAGTATGAGAGGATGTTACTATTATGGAAAAACATATGCTCATAGTACAATTACAAATATAACATGAAGGAAGTAAGCAAACTCATATTTGACCTGGAACTCAAAACTTGAAAGGTAATTAAACTTGGGGATAGAGAATATATAGGACTCAATGGGTAGAAGGAACCCATTGATAACTCCTACATACCTGGAGATAAAAGCTTTAGAGAAATCCCTAGAATTTGAACTTTGAGTTGAGGAACCCTACTATGGTGTTGGAGAAGAGAAAATCACCTTATTTTGCTAAGTGTCGATTGATTTTGAGTTTATGAGGTGTTGGGGTAGTTTTAACCACTAATAACTAGCCTAAGATTACCTAGACATGGATTTTGGTGTCAAGAGAATGGGAAAAGACCTAAAATACCTTTTTAACTCGTGCAGGAATTTTCGAGAATAGTCGTCACGGCTCAAGTAATGACTTATTATGTTAGGTCATGAGTCATGACCTAAGGACTTAATTTGTTGGGTAATTTCTTCCAATGGCTCAGATATTGATGACTCATTAGGACTGACAATGAGTTGTAATGAAGGGTCGTTGTCCAAGGGCTATTTCTTAGTTCCTTACTATTGTGAGAACGAGTCTACACAATGACTCATGTTATCTGATAATGAGTTATGTTCTAGATTCATTGACATTAGACTGAATTATTTGGTCACTCACTGCAGTGATACCAAGTCTACATACCGATTATTGTACCTAATAATGAGTCATGGCTAGAGTCATTGTCACTGGCAGCCTGAAAGTGCCTTAGGATATTTTTCATAACTTTTTACTGCAACCTTAGATTTGAGCGAGACTAGCAAAGTTGGTAAGCTAATTTAATAGCATATATTTTGGTGGGTATAGAGATTAAAACTTTTGGGTATTAAAAACTAATTCTTCTTATACAAACCATAGTGATCCCACCCTTCTAAGTCACACACTAAATTAGACTTACCCACTTATTGTCAGTTATAGGGTAAACCACACCTAAATCTAACAACTTAATGATCTCCTTCTTCACCACCTCTTGAATAGGCCAATTCAGATGATGCTGATGCTCAAAGGTAGGCGCACACTCCTATTTATGCTGAATCTTATGAGTATAAATTTTTGGTAGAACACCGACAATATCTACAATAGTCTAACCAATGGCCCTTTTGAACCTCTAGAATGTTAAGATTAAGGCCTCAACTTATGTATCAACTAAATTGGCTACAATAATAACCAACAAGGTATTTTTGTCCCCCAAAAATAAATAATGAAAATGAGAAGGGAGGGTCTTCAATTCCAAGATCGATGGATCCTCAATAGATGCCCAGGCTAGTGGAGTTTCTCTATTATTCAAGTCCAAGTCCAACTTCTTTGGCACATAAGTGTAAGATCCTCTACTAATAAGATCACTCACCATCTCATCATACTCACCAATGCCATCACTATCAAAGTTAATGATCATTGCCAGTAATAACTCTACGTCAAGTCTCTTCTCAATGGGCACACTCGCTGTATCATCCTCAACAATGTCTATCACAGTCCCCACATATATATCTTTTGGTTATCATATTGACTGACACATATTGAAGGTAACCTATTAATCATTTATCTTGAATTTCATATGTCCTATATCCATGTCCACCAATGCCCTTCAGTTTCTAGGAAGGGCTTTCCTAAGATAATAGGAACATCAAAATAGACCTCACAGTCAAGAATTACGAAATTAGCTTAAAATATAAAGGATGCTACCTCAATATCACACAAAATACTAACCAATTTCTTCATATCTTGATCGGCCATCAATAATCTCATTGACATTGGTTTAGGTGTCCCTAACCCTAACTGCTTATACACAACTAGTGGAATTAGATTTATACTAGCTCCCAAGTCACATAATGCTTGTGAGAAATTGAGGGACCAAATAGTGCAAGGTATAGTGAAAGATCTAGATCCTCTTTCATCTCAACCAAAGATCATAAAGCAATAGCACTATAATGGTGCATATTATCAATGGGCTTAATACTCACTGTCTTCTTCTTCATCACTATGTCCTTCATGAACTTTGCATCACTGGGCATCTACTTAAATGCTTCTATATAGGGATATTCATAGACAACTCTTTTAACATAGACATGAATTTCTGTAATTTCCCATCTTCTTGCTTATTTTTCAACCTTTGAGAAAAAGGTGGAGGAGGTCGTGGAATGGTCTTCAAAATTTGCTCGACCTCCTTACTCTTGTCTTTATTAGTATCAAATCATTTTGCAACACCCATCAATTTTTGTGACATCTCACCAATACTTACCAACTTCTCAGTTTTATCTTTAGGTGCCTCATCAAGATTAATAGTATCATTTCTTACCTCATCAACTACCGATATAAGAGGAAAAATAGTAGACTTACCACTCCGAGTAGTGATGGTAAATAGTGACTTTCATTCTTTGGATTCTGTATAATAATGCTTGAAAAAGTTCTTGGTTGATGTTGAGTCAATATAGCTGATGTATGACCAAACTGGTGATCTATCTGCTTATTCGTAGTAGCGTACGATTCTACCTTCTACCTCAGTCCTTAAATATCTACCTTAATGTTCTTAAAGAAACTCTCTTGATTCTTTAAACCCTTAACCAAATTTTCAAGGAAAACTTCCATCCTTGAATAATTATCATGGTTCTCTGGCGAAACATACCCACCACTTTTCTCCTTATAATCATTCTTTTGACTCCAGTTACCATCCATCTCTCTGCTTCAATCCGTATACCTATCCCTAAATTGTTCCAAACTTAATTCCCTTGCCTGAAATTCCAAGAGTCCTAATTGGACCCTTAGCCCTTGGCTAAAAAACCTACCATTTCTCTATCCAAGTACTTAGCTTACTCCTCAGAGTCAGACTCATCATGTTTATATAACTTACCTCGCGTGCCCACTGCATTCACTTTCTCAGTATTCATAGTTTCAAACTACTCGGTAAGAAACCTATTCTCAATACTCAGCTATGCAAATTCTTGAATGATTGTCTCATCTAGGGCTCTCTGCTTACTAGAAGCACCTTTAGCATAAGTACCATCTCCTTTTTCTACCTCCCGTGTATGCCAGCCTTGATTGGTATGAGAGACCCAGTCTAAAATCTCCACATCTAGATCCCAATGAAGGCTCATGAATTCCCCACCAGTAATAGTAACAAAAACTTTGGTATTTGTATTCAGGGCTCTATAGAATATCTCAAGCAAATACTTCCTCAAAATTCTGTGATTGAGCACAGTCATCAACTTCTTCTTGAACCTCAACATTGCATTGTATAATGCCTAGAATGTAATTTCCTAAAATTATAAATCTCATCCTTTAACTATGAGATTCTAGAAGGTGAGAAGAATCTGTCCAAGAAATATTTTCTACAGCTCATTCCAAGTAGTGATGGACCCACAAGGTAGTTCCCCTAACCATAATGTCGCTTCACCTGTAAGAGAAAATGGGAACAACTTGAGTCCCAAGGCTTCCTGACTCATCGTAGGAAAATTATATGATTTGCATATCCTAATTATAATTCATGATTTAAATGTTTGCATCATCAATCATCTAACTAACAAAGACACTCTTCAGATTGAACAACTAAATCATAACACTCGTACTATCAAACTTCATCCCTTGGGGTAACTTAGGAAGAATGATAACTCCCATCTTATTAGGCTCAATGTACCCCAAATCTTTCTTTGGAATCATCAAATGCTTGCAAGTGTGAAAAAGTTGGGGATGCTTTAGCTCTATCTTATCTAGCTCCGTCGAGTGCTTCTCAATGCTCTTCTTCCAGACTCTCTCTTTATTCTTGAGCTACATGATGGGAATTAACATCCTTCCTTGCATTCTCTTCAGCCAATAATCGAGTAGTAGTCTTTGAGACTATTTCTTAAATACTATGCAAATGTGGCGGAATCAAATTAGGGTTATCATAAACCCCATTCTCATACTCTTCCATATTATGATTATGCCATAAGGTCCACTCTAGCACAATATCAAGTGGGGTCAAGGGATTGCCTTGTCTCCAAGTATTGGGAATATGCTAGTATATACCCCAAGAACAGTAGAAAAAAAACCAACAACCTCAATAGCTCCAATTAATCAATCTATAATCATATTTCTTAGAAATGGTACCAAAATTTTATGTCACCCAGGATTACATCTCCAAGAAGTAGGACAAATCTTTATCAAGAACTTTATGAAGTAGCTGGAAGAGTACAGAAATATAAATGGAGGGATTTTGTGAAAACAACAAAAATAGTAACAAATCTTGATCGCTTTAGGTTGAAATTAATGTGAGAAGAATACTATGACTCTGTTCCCATAACTTCCTAATTACGTAGTCTTATCGTGCTTCGTTGAACTATCTCAATACCTTGCATGCAGGATCTAAAAAGTTATGTATCACCAAATGTCTTGTGGATGCCATTGATAAATTTTACTCCTCACCTTTTGAGTCTCAGAGTATCGCCTTACTAACCCTTTCCCTATATTTCAGATTAACTATTACCTTTTCTGTCTCAAGTTAATTAGATAAAGGTTGATAGTTTCAAATCACCGTTGTAATTTCTTTTCCTAATCTCAACCTACCTTTTGAAGTAAGTATCATATACAAGTAGGTTTTCAACATCTGTACTCATTAAGAAAGTAATAAAACTGAAGAAGATCACAATACATTCAAGAACATCAATCAAGAATGACTTTGCACTTCCTCTACTTTGTTATTCCATTAAAACCCTAGTTAGGAGGTTTAGCTGCTCATGTTTATAAGAACATTTAATTAATTCATTGAACAAAGAATATGAATAAACTTACAATATATTAAGAATGAAAACCAAATCTCAAATTAATATCAAACCATAAAAACCTATAACAATGGATTCCAAAATCAAAAGTATATCTTAGAATCAACGTAGTGTTTTAAGTAAAAAAAAGTGAGTAAACTAGTAGAAAAACATCCAAGTGGCATTGATAGTTGAAAAACAAAGCCTAAGAATTATATCCAAAACCAAATAGGAAAATAAGGTCGATAGTGGTAACGCCTCAGGCAACGAGTCTTCTAGATCGATGATGACTCATTGTCAGCTCTGTATCCTGGCTTCAATGATCTTTGGTGTCAACTCGTAACATCTCCCTTTGATTCATTGGCAAAACTAATTACCTTTCTAGTTATTTTTTAGCTTTCAGGTCTTTTCTCTAAATGCTTAGAGCAGTCGTCACGTTGAGTCATAGATAAATCCTATGACCGCCACTTGTATCGTTTTCATTGGGCTCAGACTTTCATACATTCAGGATTTCATCATTTTTTTCTCAGAACAATCTTCCCTATGACTCATAGTCAAGTCCAACGAGTCAGAGCCAATATCAAATTTATTCTTCTTTTAAGAGTTCTTCTCAATTTACCTTATGACTTGGACGATAAGTCGTAGCATCACCCAATGATTCTTAGCGTCAAACCAAGGCTTGTTGTCCAAGCAGAGACTTCACTTTTTGGAGCATTTTTCTTTCTTTCTTTCTTTCTTTCTTTATTCTACTCACTTCTAACCTTGTTTTCTTGCAAAACAAACACAAAGCACATCACATCTAACAAAAAGGACCTAAGATCTTTCATATTTTCTAGTTTTAAGCATAGAAAATGCCATGAAACCATAGAATATCAAAATACATGAAATAGGATAAAGAAATGGATTTCTTCTAAAGTCATGTACTAATTTGCAAGACTCTATTAGACTCAGCTTGCACTGATGATACTAATGAAACTATGGCTCTGATATAAATTTTTCCACAACCCAAAATAGAGCACGTAATGACACATATCACACCTCCAGTACATGTAAGTTTATCGAACCTAAACTCAACAACTAATGTAAATTTGAAGTAGAAGAAGAATAATAGAATTATCCCAAAATATTTAAAGATGAAATATTAATTTCAAAGATAAACCCAGGTTGGGTTTTCACAAGTTCAACCCTCTAATATGGAATGATATCAATAATATTTAGTATATTATATACGGATAAAGTATAATATAAAAATAGAGAGATTTGGATAAGATCTGTGCAATGTCAGCCACTAGCCCGATCGCCACTGTTGAGGAAACATAGTCTACTATTTTCCACCCAAACCAATACCTACACGAGGTGCACAAGAAAAGAAAAATGGAAGAAAAAGCAAGAGTGAGTAGGAATATCATGCATGAAACAAGCATTATCGATAACCGACCCTAATCTAAAGTGATGGAGAGGACCAGTACCCCAGCAACCCAAGGTTACCCATCAATATATATATGGTAAGATCATCACGTCATCCTAATAGGGTATCCCAACATAATAGTCATATGAATATCAATATACAAGGTAGGCAAAATAATCCTGGTGATCCATAACTAGTCATTTTATTATCAAACAAATAAGTAAAGACATTTATGAGGGGGATTCACTAACACGTTATATCAGAAATAATTATCATGTTCAACTAATAATACAGGATAAAATGGTGAGAGTGTATAAATGTGTATCTCATACTACTAAAAGAAGTGACACTATGGTCTCACTGAGTAAGCCATAGGCATACCCCATGTCTCATAATATCTCAACCTCCAAATCAACCTGACAATGATAGCATATAAAGTAAAATAGTTAAGTGAATACAATGAATGAATGATACACAATATCACAAACAAGGTTTAATCATGGTAAATCAACAGATAAGTAAGTACTCAAAACATAATACTAACCTTTACAAAGGATTTCAATACAATGCAAGTGATGCGATGCAATAAAATAATGATAATGGGATGATAATGACATAAACCTGCACATATCTCTTGTATATGCCTTTGGAGCCTCCTAACTTTTACGATAGGAGCATATACCTTCATAATCTCAATCTCAAGTATATCATATGACCTTCGAGACTTTACACTTCTAGGATATGACCATATATTTTCAAAATCTCAATTCTCAAATATCAATCACTTTGTCGGCACATTCCCTAGCCAAGGGATTTGTATAGTGGTTTATTTTCTATCAAATCAGTATTTATTAGTGATACAAATATCATGAATATGTATAAATGAAGTGATGATGTAATATTCACAACCAATCAATATGAAGATAATTATCATTAAGATACTGGTATAAATAAGCTTAGAATAAGTTAAATATAATAGTATTTCATGATATAAGCTATCACATAAAATCACTGGTATAAATATTCATGTAAGACATCAATAATATTATTTAAATTAAAGCTTCTACTTGGATATCATGATAATAATAAGACATCTAATGAAAAAATAAGGTCAATAATATAAATTCAAGCCTCCAGTCAATAATCACAATAATAACAATCTCTCAAGTCAATAATACAATTCATAATTGATCTAACTCAGGCCTCACACAAGTAGTAAGCAATCCAAACAATATTATATAACAAAACTTACACAAACCTAACTTTTTCCATGTAATAAGTCCCATATTTCCCGAGGATTATAACATTAGACTAAATAACTAAAAGGAGAACTATAGTAGTTAATAATATAGTCTAATAAGAGATACTAAACCTGATAACTACATCAACTACCAAATAATAGTGTAATTATCCCTAAATGGTTGTTAAGCCTTGAAGATCACAAATTATTTCACTAAATATGATTTGAGCTCTTAATTAAGTATTACTATCAATTATTCAAGTTAAATAAGACAACTATCTACACTCTATCCCAACCATAATCATAAGCTGCTAGAATAACTAAGATTAACCATTATATGACTACTATCCATCAAATAATTTTGGTCCCCGTGGAGGTGCCTACCATTTCATATAAGTTGAACCTATAATATAAAATAATTTACAAAACATAAGAAAAGAAGAATAAAACACATAAATACCTCAGAAAAAGTCATGGTACATCTTAACCTGCATTAAAGAAGATTTACAAGTCAAAACATAGTCTGGAGGATCAATCTGAAGTTGTAATCCCTTGAATCATCACCAAACATGTCCAATCTAATCAAATATGATATTTATATGTCAAAAGGAGACCATAAATACCCATATCAATATATTTTGGTTCTAGATCAAAAATCACTTCAAAAATTAGTTCTAAAGTGTAAAATTGGGATTTATTTAAGAATCATATTTTTAATACTCTTAGTGTTCTAAATATGAAAACCCAAATAAAATGAGTTACAATCAAACTTGAAATCAAAGAAAATCTGATGTTGAAGTTTACAAGGTAAAACCACCAAAATTCACTATCAAACGCAATTTAAAACAAGATATTTTAGAAAAATTTTGTCAAAATCTATTTATCCATGTTACAAGGACCTTAAATCTCAATAATTAATTAAAATCCATTCCAAATCAGCCTACTAATCAAGAGTTTTTGATTTCATAATTTTGAATTTGGAAACTTAACTTTATAGATCAAAATCACCAAAAACAAGGTAGATAAATCTTGGAAAATGAACATAAAAAAGGTGGAATCATATACTCAATTATTATAAGAGAAAAATACATTGAGAATTGCCTAAAATGGAGCTTCATAGCTCCTAAAATGGTGAAAATAAGGTTTTCAACTGAAATGGGGCTTCTAGGCTGTCTAGGTGAAATTTGTTCATCTCTATCTGTAACCAATGCGATGCTCTAGTTGACAAGAAAATCAAAAGTTGTTCATTGCTATTAGCGACCTTGATAGCGATTAAGGAATTAGAATTTGTTCATCACTATTTGCGACCAAGGTGTCACGATAGTGATCAAGAAAGTTAGAATTCATTCATCGATATAAATGACCAAGGTATCATAATAGTGATAGGTAATTAAAATTTGTTCATCACTATTCTGATGAAGGTAATTAGAATTTTTTCACCACTATTATGATGGAGGTCATTAGAATTTGTTCATCACTATCTGGACAAAGGTGTTGCAATAGCGATTAGCAAATTTTGCATCTGCATAATAACTGGAAATTTTCCAGTTTCATACTCTCCGATGAATACTCAGAATGCATTAATAATTTTATGAACACAATTCAACTACAATGCTAAGCTAAATTTGATATTTCAGACTTAAGATGAAGTCAAAATCTTCAACAAAGTTCGTTATCAACAAGTCAATGCTGAAACCAACTTTAGGCTAAGAAAATAAGTATTTTAACCAAAGCACAATAATAGAAAAAAGAATTCATGACCTAAACCAACTGACTTAAAATGGATATTTCAAATCTAATGGAGCTGACAAACTCACCATCCATTTCGTGGATTACAAAATATCGACGAAAGTTAAACTAATCACTTTAAAGGCTATTAAAAATCACAAACTCATATAATTCACTCTTGAATACTTCAGGGACCATGCAAACTATTTTCACAACTCATAAATAATAGAAAGAAACCACGAGAAAGAGAAAAATGGTAAAAACACTGAAACTTCTAAAAACCACAATAAAGGTAATTAAAACTACCTCCTTAATTACTTTCTAAGAAGTCAAGGGGGAACTCTATTCTTAGTAGGAATTCCAAGAATTGAGTTCTTTGAGTCTTGATTTAGTTTTCCTTTAAAATCCTAAGGTTATTATCGCAAAGTCAAAGAGGAACCCTATTCTGAGTAGGATTTCCAAGAATTGAGTTCTTTGAGTCTTGATTTAGTTTTTCTTTAAAATGCTAATATTATTATCGCGACCCAAATGGTCATGATTGGCACCCACCCTAACCTATGGTGGAAGCACCATTAGCCCAACCGTGAATAACAGAGTTCAATAGCTCTCAGTTTGCTTATCATTAATCTTATCATTATAATGTTATTGAACCCAATCATTCATTAAGGAAATAAAGTTTAAACAATTATAAAACTAAAAATAGATTGTGAAAATCCTATATTTGCTACACCCCAACCTGAAGTCACCGTAAAAATAACTAAATTATTATTTAAAAGACAAAAGTAATAAAGAAATGTAGTAATCCTAAAACAAGGGATATGAACAATAAGTTGAACATCCAAAGGTTGTCGGTCATAGTGTTCACCCTTACATACAAATTTAAAACTATTGGCTAGATTCTAGGCCTCATCTAAGATGTTGGAACACACTCTAGACTCAACAAAAAGAAGTGCAGATGTAGCATCAGTACATCAACATGTACTAGTAGATATCATAGGTTGACTCAAACCGGCATCATACAAATAAGTAAACTAAATAAATACAACTGATTATCAGAAAACTCATATCAATACAACAACACAAATATAAATTTTCACTTCAAAGGGAATACAAACTCAAATTTATATATGAATACACATGGTCAGTTTGAACAACAAGTTGAGTCATAACATATGATTATAGTCTGATTCTAGTCAAACATTCAATGCGCATGGATGAATGTGTTAATGTAAGATGTACACATCATCTTTTTCTCTTCTAAATCTCATCAGCATCATCAACAGCATCATGAATATCATGATTTGTATCAGAAGCATCATCAACTCATCATTATCAGTATCATCAACAACATCATGATTTTGATATAATATCCTCATGAATATATAAGTTTAATAACATCACCATCACTATTATCTTAATATCATCAACAACATGTATGAATATGGAATTATAGTCAATGATCACAAGTATTGCTTAAAAGCAATCACAAATATTTAATTCACATATAAGTACCTAGTTAAGCAAGTCTAATTCCTATAATAAAATGAAACCTACCTTGATTCGTTGCTCAACATCACCGTTAGGCCACAAGTTTGCATTTTCTTTCTTTTTTACCTTGTTTTTAATCTCTAACAATAAGATTACACTGCCATTTCAATTAGATCATGCCCTATTAACCACTAGAGATAAAGAATTGATAATTTTGACCAAAATGCCTTAAGTCATCATCTTAGTATTTTCTATCCCTTAAACTTTATGAAACCTACTTTATTTAGCATGAAAAACTATGATTTTACTCCTATTAGTGTTTTAACAACCTAGATTCATTATCTGCTAATTTCATACTCATTCCACCTAACTATATCAATATCAAGGGTAAGGTTTAAACCCCGATTTCCACCATGAATATATTTCTAATGATTTTCAGATATTTTAAGAAGTAATTCAAGTTTAGAATGAAAGAAACTTACCTCCAAAGATGAAAACATCTAAAATTTTATAGAAAATTACCTTTCCAAGTGGCTTGGTTTGCTTTCAAAAAGTGGGGAATAAAAATATGTTTTTAATTTTAAGAAAACAATAAAACACTATGTTACCACTGTAGTGGTTATCACTTCAATAATTACAATAGTTTACGACTATTATAGGATAACTATATGGTGGTACCATTTCTATTATAGTAGTTCCCTTTTTTGTTGAATGTTCTAAATTAGAATCTCGGGGCCTCTACCTAGTAATACCTATTTTACAACACATGCCTCAGGATATGACATTATGAATCAACATTTCCACGATAAACTCTACAACAAAGTTCTATAACTCCATTTTACGTATCGAAAGTTGCTACAACTCATAAACTCCTCATCTACCTAAAAGTCAAGTCCAACATCCCTACTAATTCATGCATTAATACCAGATTCCCTAATACTTGAACACCCTAAAAAATCATCTAATACTTAGATAGCCCTAAATTTTTTAAAAATTATATAAGAGAAGACTTGATGAAAGTTTTACCTCTTATTTTAGTGTACCAACAATTTGAGTCAATAAATTGATACCAATTTACAATTCATTCCTCTTAGAACGACCAACTAGCACAAGATAACAAAGCTATGTAAGGGAAAAAACTTGAGTAAAGGAACAAGTGTGGATATCGCTTACGTATGTAGGCCTCATTCTTCTATGTTCTTTTTGCCTTTTTAATAGTACTACATTGAACCTTCACATATGTATTGACTCTAATTTTTAACTTCCATACATCTCTATTCAATTTAGCAATTAATTCCTCATTGTAAAATAACTCTTTGTTAAAAAACTTAGGCTCCCAACAAATGATATAATCACCATCTTTGTGATACTTGTTTAGCATAGACATGTGGAATATCAGGTGAATGCTAGACATACTAGGAGTCAAGGCCAGCTTGTAGGCCACTGAATCTACTCCCTTTAAAACCTCAAAGGGTCTGATGTATCTCAGACTCAACTTCCCGTTCTTGTCAAAATGCATCACACTCTTCAGACTAACACTTTCAAGAGTATCTTCTCCCCCTTTTCAAATAGAATATCTCTTACCTTATCCTTTGCATAAACTTTCTATCAATTCATAGCTTCTTTAAGCATTTCTTGTTTAAAACTTACTTTCTCTATCGAATCCTTAAGCATGTTAGTGCCCACACAGTTCAGTTTGAATGTATCAAACAAATAAGGCTTTAGAAGGATCTATGTCAATTAACAAAGGTAGCTACTATTATAGGTGAATTTACACAAAGGTAGATATTAGTCTCACTGATACTCGAAATTCATTGCAAAATCTCAAAGCATGTCCTTAAGAACTTGAATAGTTCACTCTGACTGACCGTCGGTTGGTGTTTAAAAAACTCTACTTAGATCCAATCTAAGACCCAACTCTAATTGGAATTTCTCCTAAAAGTTGGAGGTGAATTGAGTACCTCTATCTAACACAATTAAGGTAGGTACCCAAGGTACTCTTTCGATTTCCTTCAATAAAATTTTGCCAACTTAGATGTATTATAATCTACCATCACTGGAATAAAGTGAACCAACTTAGTTAATCAATCAATAATGACCCACATAGAGCCTCACTTCCTCAAGGTCTTAGAGAGAACAATAACAAAGTCCATTGTTGCATTTTATCGCACACGCAAGTTCACGAGATCGTAAAAGTAATATAGTGACTCAAAGAATTGGATGTCGTACCCATGAGGACTACTATATTAATAATTTGCTCAACTTCAATTTTGACAATAATATGTTTGAATGTTTTAGAGTAGCAAGATGGTTGTGATAATTTAATGATAAATGTACTAATTAAATAAAAAAAAGTGAGACAACAACAATGTAAGTTAGGTTATGAACAACATGAGATAGAATTCCAGGGTTAAGGCACTCTTAACAGTCTTATAAATCTCTATCCTTATCGTGGTTATGTTGATTATCAAGTTATTGATTTGCAAGGTTTAGATTACAATCGTGGTATCTCGATCCTCTAATATTCTACCTAGATGGACATTGTAACTACATCATTGAGTTGGATACAATAATCCATTTTGATATATTAAGGTATCATCCGGGAAGTGAACCAACCAAGGCTTCTAGGTATATCTTTATTTTAGCCGCGTATTCAAATCCTGTATTCCTTAAAAGAATAAGAATTTTCTCCTTAAACTCTTTGATCTACCCTAATTATTCTCCTCTCAGTTTCACATTGCATTATATATGTATTTTAATTGTGGCCATTCATCAAAATAGTAAGAATAAGAGAATTAGAATAACCCATCTGATAAATCAACACTAAAACACTCTTAAGAATATCAAAGTATAATCATGTCTTTGACCTCAGCCCCAGAACAAGGTTGTTTAGCCAATCATGTTCGAAATCAACATCAAAGTAATATAATTAATCATACCCAAAATTAATATTGGAAGATGAATTATTTAAAGAACCCTGAGAAAATTATCGTAATTGTTTTTGTCTCTACCATACATCTGCAAAATTCCCCTGAATTGATTTGAAGTGTTCCTTTTATAGTAGGACAATTTTTACCGTGAATTAACATTCAATGCACCGCAGATTTCATCGTGTGGTCTAGGTTCTGTGCCATGGGACTATCGTGGACCTTCACTGGATAGTGACTTGAGAATAAATCCTGCCTCTGTGACATGGGAATATCATAGAGGCTTACAAGAATGAGCCATCAACTCTAATTTCCTTAACGCGATGGACCCTATCTTGGGGACTAGGATCCATGACATGGAGCTTATGATTTTTGTTCCTTTCCAGCTCCTTGCCTATTTCTTTCCTCCTGAATTTAGTTCTATGCTCTCTTAGCTCAATCTTTGTATCCTTATGCTTAGAAAATCACAATAAAAGCTTCCAACATCATTGGTTTCATGTTAATGCATCCAATTACATCCAATTTCATCATAAATTAGAACTGCATTTACTAATCATGTCCATCAGATAAGGTATGCAATTATAGCTTAAGCATAATAAGAACAAAGAATTTTAGTGCATAGAACAAGTCCTATCATGGGTAGTTCATGGCATTTGGACGTGTAAATACTCCCAAGATCACCACCCCACACTTAGAACCTTTTTATCCTCGAACAATATTAGGAAATCAGTATACCCAACTAGGCTTCACACTACAATCTAGACAGGACATTTGTGTTGGGTGCACCAAAACCGCACATAACTTTTTAACTAAAGCATGTCAATTTAATTCTGAAAACATGAGATTACTTTTTTTCTCAAACATCCTAGCCTCAAAAGTGAACTTCTAGCTTGTTGGCGAACTCCTGCAAGTTGATCAACAAGTATTAATATAAGTCACCTGACCATCATTCACATGCACCCTGACAATAAATAAGAAATTTACCCATATTAACTCACAATCTTGTAAGACGTAATCAGAATAGGTATATCAGAAATGAATTCGCTCACTCTCATAAATAATTCATACATGATATATGATGAATAATAAGCTTTCATTTAGTGTACTACTTCACTAATAGTCGAATGTTGGGATTAAGGATCAACTAGGTCCTTCATGGTTGTAATGTAAACTAAGGAATGGGTAGGAACTATTTGGGAAAATAGTGGCTAATCTCCCTAAGCACTTTAGTACATCACATGGACATTAAAAAACCTAATTAACAATTGATTCTCTTCCTTAACTATCTTTTTTTTTTCCCTTTACTTTAACCCTATCTTCTTAAGCTTTATTATTGTTCCTTTAATTTCAGAACAAGTATTTTACTATGTCATGTAACACATTGCCCCACATACGGTACCTTGATCTAGAATTATGGTTGGGTTCTTTTCACTTCATTCTTTCTGATGACTAATTCCCCTTAAGATGGCCGTCATCCATCCTTCATAGGGGAAGGCATCTAACTATGACATGTTATTACTGTTGCCATTAAGGACAAACATTTTCACCTTAAGGGGAAAAGATAAAAAAATAAAAATATTACTCCTAATTACCACCAAAAAATAATAATACTAAGCAGAATAAAGAAAATATTATCAAATCTAAACTACCAATGACTGTGAACTACCCATAGAAAATATCATCAATACTAACTATTATAGAATAAATGGTTAGAATGTTTATCAAATCCATATACCAGCCATAACAAAATCCAAATAAAAATGTCCAAAAAGATAAAACAAACACAAATCAAATGAACGTATGAGGAACGAGAACCACAACCCCACACATAAAATGAAGCAATACCCTATTGCTTACAAATAAGACCAAGTAGTAAGGTAGTGTCACAACTCCTTGGAAATGCATCATCCATGTCATCATCAGTCTCTGGACTAAGGGCCTCTGCGCCCAAATTTGGATCATCTGTATCCTCCTCCTAGTTTGACTCTATGTCCAAATTATGCCTATTCAACTTCTTGTCTGTAGCCACATCATCACGTACAGGCTCTATAAACTCTGGCCTAATCTACAATATCATCGTAGCATAGTGACTAACAAGATAATCTATCTCAATAACTTGAATCTCCTTATGTGTAGTTGGGCGACCCCCAATCCTCAACTGCAGCAGCTGTAGCCCATACATCTGGGCTATGGTATTGTCATTCCAAGACTAACGCTTGGGCTTAGTCAGAACTAGACCATGAGCCGTAGTTATCCCCTTAGTTTGGGACATATCCATTGAGTGAGTGCCTACCAATAGCCTATAGAAAAAAGCCTTCTACTCAACTCCATGATTCCTGAAAAACCTAGTTAGTAAACCACCAAATCCATACCTACGCCCCTGATGGTAGAGCACCTTCTTCATTGTAGAAAATATCATAGACCCTACATCAATATCAATATAATCATGCATTAAAGCATAGATGAGGCATACACTATCCCATGTCAGATCAGTCATGTGCTTTCCCTGAGTGAGGCAATGGTAGATAATCTTTGCCCACATACAGGCCGCCCTATTCATCTGGGCATAGGGAAACATGAGGTAGAGGCCGTTATATTTATGATGAGTCCATATGGTGGAAGAATTATTTCTGTATAGCAAATGTCTGATATCTACATAGGGTGGTGTGATCTTGAGCTACATCAGTGGTTCTGCATCTACCTTTTGGTGCACCTAAAAGGACATTGAAATCATGAGCCATGAAAGTCATCACATGGCCTCGGATGTATACCTCAGAATATCGCTCCCTAGGTTCCCAGTTAGCATATAATTCCCTAATGAGGTATAGGCTGCACTCCGTGGGCTTCTTGAACAAGAAAGTTGTACAACTCTTCTATTCTTTGCACTATGCTTGGATACTATCTAAGTAGGATTTCCTAATTAATCAATTGATCTAGAGTGTATTTAGTCTCCTTATTATTGGTGTTCCATTTCTTCTCTACCTCTACAACCAATCTAGCCCCATATCTCTGATATTGCCTATGTGGGATTGCAGGAGGTCTCAACACTCGACCAGTTGGTTTTCTTCTTTTTCTTGAGGTCCCAAATGGCACAATAATATCCTTTCTCCTTTGCTGATGGCTAGACATAGTACCTGTTATTCAAAACATTCTGGAAACACTTAAAATAGGGCACCTAGTTGGACTAGCGAACACTAAGTGGAAAGAGTGTTAAAAATACCCCCCACTTAGTTTCTAGAATATATACATAGATATGAGAACGAGGGCACCTAGACTTCCCTTATTATAAAACATTGCTCACTAACAACACCTTAACACCCACATTCAACCACCATAATGTTTCTCTAGTCAAACTTCAAGAAAGCATCATGCTAGCAACCTCACAGTTCAACAACTAATGATAAATTCAATTTGGTTTCTTAGTTCAACTCATCACAACCATGTGAGTTTAATTCAACCACCGTGGTCAGCCTTATACATTATACACTCAATTTTACTCTATCTCTAGCAAAACCAGGTTCTATGTTACTTTGCATCCAAATGAAAATTTCTAAATGCAAGTCGTACATACTCAAAAAATTGATAAATACAAAAAATCTCTGATGCAAATGCATAAAGCATTTTAGACCTGTAAGCACACGTATAACAAAAAACATAGCAACACTAAGTGTAGGGAATTGAGGAACCACCCCACACTTAGTTTCTATCATGGGAGTGTACTGTCTTAGTACTTACAAATAAAACTAAGTAATAATATAGTTTAACAACTCCCTAGTTATGTATCAACCATGTCATCATCGATCTCCGTACCAAGGGCCTTTGTGCTCAAATATGGATCATTTCATCCTCCTTATCTTTTGACTCCATGTCCAAATAACCCATCCTCATCTCCTCATCTATAGGAGCATCATTATCTATAGGCTCTATAAAATTTAGCCCAATCCGCAACATCATCCTAGCATGGTGACCAAGAGGATAATCCAGCTCAATAGCTTGAATCTCCTAATGTGTAGCTGTGCAAACCCCAACCCTTAACTACAGTAGTTGTAGCTTATGCGTCCTGGCTGTGATCTCATCATTTCGAGCCTGAAGCTCAGGCATAGTCAGAACTGGCCCATGATCTGCAGTTAACCCCTTAGTTTGTGACATATCTACCAAGTGAGTGTCTACCACTGGCCTCTAGTCAAGTTCCTCATCCTCAACTCTGTGATACCTCACAAACCTGGTTAGTAAACCACAAAATTCATATTTTGCACCCTTGATGGTACCACACCTTCTTTATCGAAGAAAAGGCCATAGCCCCTACATTGATATCAACGTCATCACACATCAAAGAATATATGAGGCATACCCTATCCCCCATCATATCTGTCAGGTTCTTGCCATAAATGAGGCAATGGTAGATAATCTTTGCCCACATGTGGGCCTCTCTGTTCATCTAGGATAGCATAATTAGAGAAAGAGTTTGCTATCTTTGTGATGAGTCCATCAGGTAGCAGAATTGTTTCTGCATAGCAAATGTTTGATATCTACATAAGTTGGTGTGATATTGAGCTACTTCAATAATTTTGCATCTACCTCTAGTGCTACTAAAAGGACATTCAAATTGTGAGCTATTAAAGTCACCACCTAGCCTCAGATCTTTACCTCAGGGTCTTGCACCCTAGGGTCCCAGTTAGCATAGAATTCCCTAACAAGGTGAAGGTTGCACTCCATGGGCTGCTCGAAAAAGAAAGTCATGTGAAGCTCATCTATTCATCACACCATGATTAGATACTCTCTCAACAGGATTGGCTAATTGATGAATTGATCTGGAGCATAGTTGGTCTTGTTATTCTTAGCGTACCATTTCTTTCCTATCTCTACAACCCATCTAGCCCCGTATCTCCTATGTTTCCCTTGTGGTATTGTAGGAGGTTTCTACACTTGATCGATTGGTTTGCTCCTCTTTTATGATGGACCAGATGGCCTAACAACATCCTTTCACCTTTGCTGACGGCTTGTCAAAGTACCTATTATTCAAAATATTCTGCAAACATATCATAAAGGGCACCTGGTATGACTCGAAAACACTAACTAGAAAGAGTGTTGAAAGCGGCCCACACTTAGTTTCTAGCATAGGTGCGGAAATATAAGAACGAGGGTACTCAAAATTCCCCTATTTAGTATCAAACATCTCTTGTTAAAAACACCTTAACACCCACATTCAACCACCATTATGTTTATCTACTCAAAATTCAAGCAAACATTATTATAGCAACTACATAGTTCAACAACCAACAAAAAATTCAATTTTGTTTCTTAGTTCAACTCATCACAACCATGTAAGTTTAATTCAACCAACGAGGTCAGCCTCATACATTATACAGTCCATCCTTATTATAACCAGGTTTTATGTTTCTTTGCATCCATATGAAAATTCCCAAATGCAAGTCATACATACTCCAAAAATTGATAAATTTAAACGAGCTCAGGTACAACGGCAAACAACATTATAGACCCATAAGCACACGTATAACAAAAAATGTAGTGACCACTAAGTGTAGGCTGATTGAGGAACCACCCCACACTTAGACTTTCCTTTCTAAAACTTACCCCATACTCTATTGCAATGTTATGAAGTAGACAAAACAATCACCATAAGTTCATTTATGTATGTCATACAAAAGTGTAACTTACCACTCAAAGCACATGCCATTAGTCTGGCCTAACAACTACAAATTTAGTATAACACACTAAGCATGACTATCTCCATTAACGCACAAAATTCTCTATTATCTCGACACCCTCACACAAAGCATGACAAACATTCACCTATTATGTACAACAATGATTTCACCATTTCATTCGAGTAAAGATAACGCATAATGATTTAGAGAACTTACCTGAGTCCTTTTTGAGGAGAGACCAAAAAGAGCTTTCTTTTACTTAAAAGTTTAGCACTTAAAAGGGACAAGGAGAGTTTTAGGGGAGGGTGGACAGTGTGAATTAGGATTATAAGGGGACAAGGAGTGGGAAATAAGGGAGAATTTAAAGGGAAATGTCAGGTTAAGAAGATTGGGTCATTTAAAACTGGATATTATGGGCCTCTGTGGAGCGTGGCTTAGCCCACGTGATACCTACCACAACGCGGGCACATCGCGAATGCTCTTTGGAAATTTCAATTACTTGTATTCTTGGTGGCGGATGCGATGATTGGTCCATGTGATGTCCTCTGAGATGTTGGGCCTTTGTGGATGTACACTGGAATTCGCACTTTAGGGGGAATTTTGCCCCCTTTTCTCACCTCCCTTTGGCATCACTTTAATGCACCTTTTACATACCTGAGAGCTTCCCAAAATACATAATTTTATTTAATTCTTTTTCCTCCTCAATCAATGAAGTTTATTATTCCTGTAGTATGAACAAAAACAATAAAATTAGATAAGAAAAAGTGGGTTTGATTCCACCCAGCGCCTCAGTTTTGATCATGGCTCGGCACATCTTTTTGTTATTTTGATTTTGTTTTTATTTTTTTACGTCTTCTTTCAACCAATAAGAAATAAACTAAAAGATTACATTACATTTGTGGGTTTTCTCCCATACAACACCTTATTTAACATCGTGGCACAACCTAGCTTTGCTTTATTTGTCTTCAAAAGTGATGGACGTCTTGTGTTATCTCCATAATCCTCCTAATAATGATTGACTCTTTGTCCATTCACCATGAATATTTCACTTTTGTCCTTACTCCATAGTTCAACAGCCCCATGAGAGGTCATTTTTACCACTTCAAATGGTCCAGACCACTTGGACCTCAACTTGGCTGGAAATAACTTCAATCTAGAATTAAACAACAACACCTGTTGGCCAGGTTCAAAAGTTCAATTCAGAATCTGCTTATCATGCTATCTTTAAATTTTCTCCTTGTATAACTTTGCGATCTCATATGAATGTAATAGAAACTCATCAAGCTTATCCAATTGTAACATTCTCTTATTCCTTGAAATATTTGGATCAAGATTTAACTTTCTTACAACCAAATATGCCTAATGCTCAAGCTCAACTAGTAGGTGACAATCCTTGCCATAAACCAAGCTATACAAGGAGGTCCCAATGGCCATTTTATAAGTTGTCCTATACACTCATAATACATCATCTAGCTTAGCTGATCAATCCTTACACTGTCCATTAATCATCTTTTGTAAGATCTGCTTAATCTCTCGATTAGATACCTCTACTTGACCACTAGATATGGGTGATATGCTATGGCTACCATGTGTATAACCCCATATTTAGCCAATAAATTCTTGAACCAATTATTTATTAAGTGTTCTCCCCTATTACTAATCATTGGTTAAGGTGTGCCAAAGCGAGAGAAGATATGCTTCTTAAAGAATTTCATCACTACTCTCGCATCATTTGTGAGAAGATATTTAGCTTCTACCCACTTTGACACATAATAAAAAACTATGAGAATATATAACTTACCCTTAGATGGGGGAAATGGTCCCATAAAGTCTATACCCCACATGTCAAAGATTTCCACCTCCAGAATATTGTTCAAGGACATCTCATGCCGCCTTGATATCGTGCCCATTCTCTAGCATTGGTCACAACCTTTAAAATAGTCCACAACTTCTTTAAATAATGTGGTCCTGAAAAAATTAGATTGCCAAAATTTCCAAGCTGTCCTTTCTCCACCATGATGACCTCCATAAGGCGCCGAATGACAACTTTCAAGTACTTTTTTAGATTTGGTTTCTGCAACACATCTTCTTATTATTCTATTTGCACCCTACTTGAAGAGAAACTACTCATCCCATACATACATATGAGAATCGATGAACACATTCTTCCTCTATTAACTTGTAGCCTCTAGAGGATAAATATCATCTACTAGAAAATTTACTATGTCGGCATACCATGGAACTTCAACTACATCTAGTGTAAATAATTGCTCATCCAGAAACTCCTCTCAAATACAAAATATATCATCAACAACATGATCATGACTCTTAAGCCTTAGCAGATGATATGCCATTTGATTTTGAACTCTCTTTCTCTCACAAGCTTCTAAATCTAATACTTGGAGTAGAAAAATCCACCTAATCAACTTTGGCTTCGTGTCTTTTTTATTCAATAGATACCGACTGGCATCTTGATCAGTATGAACAATTACCTTTGTACCCACCAAGTATGCTCAAAATTTATCAAATGCATAGACCAGCACTAATATTTCCTTTTTTGTGACTGTATAATTGACCAAGGCTGCGCCTAAGATTTTACTCGAATAATAGATAGAGTGAAATACCTTATCTTTGCACTGCCCTAATATTGCTCCAATAGCCACATCACTAGCATCGCACATCATCTCAAATAGTAATGCCTAGTTAGGTGGAATTAGGATAGGTTCCTCTATTAATTTTTCTTTAGACAATCAAATGCTTTCTGACATTCAGCCCTAATGTCAAACTTGACCTCTTTCTCCAACAACTTGCAAATTGGACCCGCTATCTTTGAGAAGTATTTAATAAAGCATCTGTAAAATCCTGTGTGCCCAAGAAAGCTTCTAAAACCTTTCACTGACATTGGGTATGAGATCTTTCCAATGACCTCCACCTCAGCTCTGTCTACCTCAAGTCCTCTGTGTGACACCTTATGACCAATGATGATACCTTCCTTAACTGAAAAGTGGCACTTCTCTAACTTTAATACAATGTTGGTATCTTCATATTGTGCTAAGACCCTATCTAAGTTCTACAAATACATATCAAATGAATTACCAAAAACAAAAGTGTTGTACATAAATAACTTGATAAAGTCTTCCACCATATCGTGGAAGATAGCCATCATGCATCTTTAGAAAGCCGCTTGTATATTGTAAAGACCATAGGGCGTGCATCTGAATGGATAAGTATCATAAGGATAGGTGAATGTGGTCTTTTCCTGATCTTCAAGTGCTATGGTTATCTAGTTATATCCTGAATACCTAAACAAAAAGCAGTAACATTCTTGTCTCACTAAACTATCCAACATTTGATCAAAAAATAGAATGGGATAATGATCCTTCGTGGTGGCATTATTCAACTTTCTATAATCTCTGAAGATACTTCACCCAGTCACTGCGGGTTGGAATAAGCTTATTATCTTCATCCGTCACAATGGTCATCCTCTTTTTCTTTAGAACAGAATACACCGATCTGACCCATTTTCTATTGATATGGTATAGACTATCCCAGTATCAAGCCACTTGATAATTTCTTTTCTAACCACTTCTTTCATTACAAGATTCAGTCTTCACTGGTGTTGCATGCTTGTTTTGTATCCGTCTTCTATATATATTTTATAAATATGGAAAGTAGGATTGATTTTTTTGATATTTGACATCTGCCATTTGATTTCTTTCTTTCTTCTATTCAATACGATCGAAGCCTTTCTCACCTGTACATAAAAAAAACCTGTAGACAAAATCATAAACAAAGTATCATCCTTACCTAGGAAAGTATATTTTAAATAAGAAAGAAAAGCTTGAGCTCTAGCTTTGGTGCTACATCAATAGAATCCTTTAGAGAGGGTTTAATCAGTCTATTCAATGGCTCAAATTCAGTGACTCTATTGTCAATCCCTACCAAATCCATAATTTGCACCATTTCAAGTGCCTCAACATCACCATAAAGATCATACGACATCAACGCTCACTTATGTAGGTCATTAAAAAATAGAAGATAGGGCTCAAACTCAAGGTCTATATCTGTTATAGTAGATAATTCTTCATATATTGTAGGTATCTTCATTTCCTTATACAGGTTGAAAACCTCGATCTTATCATGAGCCCTTAAGGTCATCTGCCCTGTAGATACATCAATTAGTGATCCTCCATTTGCCATGAATAGACATCCCAAAATAAATGAAACGGCTGGATCAACATCAAAATAAAGAATAACAAAATCCACTGGGAAAATAAATGATTCCACTTGAACCAATACATCTTCAATGATCCTATCAGGGCTAGTAAAGGACCTGTTGGCTAACTCTAAAATAATTATAGTGGGTCTGGGACTGCCTAGACCCATCTTTCTGAATTAGGATGTGGACATGAGATTTATGCTTGCCCCTAAATCACATAATCCCTGAGCACCGATGGACTGTCTAATGGTGATCTTTAGAGTGAAACTTTTTAGATCTTTTTGGTTGGTAGGCAATTTATTCTGAATCCTGGATATACAACCCTCAGTAAGTGATATTGTAGCTTATTTAGTCAAATGGTTCTTGTTCACTACAATTTCCTTCACATACTTTGCATACTTTGGAATACTCTGTAAAATATCAATGAGAGGGAGATTAACATGAACCTATTTCAAAATCTCAATAAACTTCTTGTAATAAGTCCCTTCTTGGTTTTACCAATATATTTAAAGGAATAGTGAAGGTAGATTTGCCTTTTCCACTTTGGTTTCCTTGATTTCAGCTTTCTCTTCGACAACCTTGTCATCATTCTTTGCACCATCACCATCAGTAGCCACATGATTCACTTGCTTTGGTTCCAACTCCTTCAGCTGCAAACCACTCCTAGTAGTGAATGCATTTACCTAATTTGTATTAGGCTCATTATTAGTAGGTAGACATACATGAGGTTTAGTGTTTTGTGCTTCTACAATCTGACCCATCTGCATCTCTAAGTTCTTAGTAATCATCTACTGACTCCTCACATCTTTTACTAACCGTGCTTAAGTACCATAATCTACTTCAGCATCTCTTTAATATTGCTAGTTTCAGTTCTGGCCTGATTACTCTAAAAATTCTACTGCTAATTCTGTTGTACTAGCCCTCTATATTAATTGTTAATCTGCACCTAATTTTCACCTCATGAGAAATTTTGATGGTTCTGCCAGTTAGAATTATAAGTTTTACGAAAGTTTTGTTGTCCTTGATGATTAACATTTCACATATATTTAACAAACTCCAAATTTGCTGGTAAAGCTTTAACTCTATGTTCACTAATCCCACACACCTCACATAATGAATAAGCTTGATGCACAACATTAGCTGTTGCTGGCGTGGACAATGTGATCCCAAAATTTATATTGCTGAGTTGAGTTGTTAACTAATTTTGTAATGTAGTAATCTGGGAAGATATGGCTGTGAACTGATCAACCTCAAACACACCTGCAACCTTCTTTGGAGTACTCCTTGCATCGGCATGCCACTCAGGATTCCCATATAAAATTCGATTCAACAACATACATAATTCATTATATGTCTTTTCAAGTGTTTCCCCTCCTATTACTAAATCTAGGAGAATCTTGGTGTTAGGCTCTAGACCCTCAATGAAAGTGTGTGCCAACATATCATTAGTCTGATAATGATGAGGGAAATACCCAAGTATACCTTTGCATATTTCCCAAGCTTAGTAAGGATTTTCTCTATCCTTCTGCATGAAATGCAGAATCTCATTTCGCAAATGTGTTGTCTTCCTAGAGTGAAGAATCAAATAAGAAACTTTTGAGCTAGATCATCCCAGGAGGTGATGGAGTTAGGTGGTTCAATAAATAACCACCTCTATTCTTCCCCTAATAGAGAAAGAGGAAGTGAGTCAATCTGACATAATAAGTAGATACCAGTAGGAATTTAGGTACCACTAATCTTAAGAAAATTCTGAATATGTTGTTATGGGTCATCGTGAGATAAACCTATGAACTACCCACTTATGAGAAAAAGTTTCACCACATTCTACTTTAGTTCAAACCAACCACCCGCCTCTGGCTTGCGGATGCAATTTGTAGCATTGTTCGTAAATGAGATTGCCACCAGAGCAGGAGCAATAGGAAACCACCAGAGCTGGAGCACGTGGAGCATTAGGATTAATTATATCTTTAAGATTAGGTTCTCTTTGATCTCCTATTTAAACTTTCTCAATTCGGTGGTGAGTGTTGTTGCTCTTCGCCTATGATGAATTGCTTTTTCTGGTTTCGAATAAGGCTCTACCAATTCTTTCGATTTTGCCAGTCCGATACTTGATTAGTCTTGCAAAATTCAGCTGCTAAGATTAAGTCCTTAATACTTAAATTTGTTATCAAAAGCCAAAAATTTAGAAAATTACTAATTGTTTGTGTCCTCGGCAACTACGCCAAGAACTTGTTACGTTCTATTGCATACACAAATGCACATAATCGTACAAGTAATATTGTGACTAAAAGAATTGGATATCGTACCCATGAGGACAAGTGTATTAATAATTTACTAAACTTCATCTTTGACAATAATGTGTTTAAGTGTTTTAGAGTATCAAGATGGTTATGATAATTTAATGATAAATTTACTAATTAAATAAATAACAAAGTGAGACCATAGAAGCATAAGCGAGGTTGTGAACAATATGAGATAGAATTCCAGGGTTGTGGCACTCTTAATTTTCTTATAAATAAATATCCTTCTCATGGATGTGTTGATTATTGGGTTATTGATTCACAGGGTTTAGATTACAATCATGGTCTCTCAATTCTTTAATCTTCTACCTAGATGGACATTGCAACTACATTGTTGAGCAGGGATGCAATAATCTATTTAAATGAATTAAGCTATCATCCTGGAAGTGAACCAAGCAAGGTTTATAGGTATATCTCTATCCTAGCTACGTATTCAAATACTTTATTCCTTACAAGAATAAGAACTTGCTCGTTAAACTCTTCAATCTACCCCAATGATTCTCCTCTCCGTTTCACAATGGATTATAGATGAATTTTAATGGCGGCCATTCATCAACATAGTAAGTACAAGA
The DNA here is from genome assembly GCF_002878395.1 of Capsicum annuum. Lineage (NCBI taxonomy): Eukaryota > Viridiplantae > Streptophyta > Magnoliopsida > Solanales > Solanaceae > Capsicum > Capsicum annuum. Next base: position 187,491,791 of record NC_061121.1, on the reverse strand, counting down.
GAATAAGAATAACCCATATGATAAATAAACATGAAACCACTCTAAGAATATCATAGTATAATCATATCTGTTAAGCCACTCATGTTTGAAGTCAACATCAAAGTAATTTAATTAATCATACACAAAATTATTATTGGAAAATAAAGTGTTCAAAGAACCCCAAGAAAAGTACCATAATTGTTTTTCCTTCTACTGTACGTCTGTAAAAGTACCCTCAATTGATTTTATGTGTTCTATTTATAGTAGGACAATTTTGACCGAGAATAAACCTATAATATGTCATAAATCTCATCATGTGTTTTAGGTTTCATGCTGTGGTAGTAATCATATGGACTAGGGTCCACACCGTGGGGCTATCGCAGACCCTCACTGGAATGTGACTTGAGAGTTAATCTAGGCTCGGCGACCTGGGGCTCGCGGAGGCTTACTGGAATGTGCCATCAACTCTAATATCCTTAGTGTGATGTGGACCCCATCATAGGGAATAGGATTCACGACTTGGAGCTTTTGATTTTTGTTTATTTCCCTCTCTTTACCTATTTCTTTGATCTTGACTTTAGTTCTATGCTCTCTGAGCTCAATCCCAGTATCCTTATGCTTAGAAAATCACTCTCAAATCTTCCATTATAATTAGCTTTACGTTAATGCATATAATTATGTCCAATTTCATCTTAATTTATTCCTACATCAATTAATCATGTACATCAGATAAGGTATGTAATTATAGCTCAAACACAACAAGAACAAAAGATTTTAGTGCATAGAATATGTCCTATCATGGGTAACTCATGCCATTTGGAAGTATAAATATGCCCAAGATTGTAATGCCCCAAGAACCTATCCCGAGACGTCACACGGTGCTTAAGGCCACACATTCCCTTAAGCTAACCCTCTAAGTCTATCATCACTTCCAGAACTCACTACAATACTAATCATTTTAAAATAGGAAAGAATAATCATGTCATGAGCATAGTGTGATACAAAGAAATACTGTCCTGTACGAACAAAATACTGAAAGTTCTGTACATACTGGTACTCTAGTCTAACAAAGCCTCTACTACAAAATACTGAGGAGCCATTAGGACAGATTCCCAACTGACTAGCCTGAATTAAAAAGAAAGAATCATCTCCTATCAAGGCAAAAATCAGGGATATAGGTCCTCGAACCATGAATGCTCACCAACTATAAGAAAGTAGATGGAGGTACTCAAAGATCACTGTCGCTGCTGAGACTGAGCACCTGAACCTACATCATGAGAAAATGTAGAACATAGAAGAGTATGGGAATCAGTACTTAGGATTGTACTGAGTATGTAGGGGTGTATGCAACATTTTTAAATAATATCATAAATGTAACATAAAATCATGCATGCTAACAATAATGACTCTCTTCACTTGAATTTCCTGAAATATAATTTCCATAAATCATCAATAATAACATATTCTTCATAAATCTCATAAATCATTATAATCAACTCAAACTCTTTGACTCATGACTTAGAGTGACTCGGTAACTCAAGAAGCTTAGACTATTATGGACTTGGGAGTTTCTTATAGCCAACATAAACCATGTGAGCTTACATGGAGTCCAACTTCTTGCCCACGTTAGGGAGAGCTGTTCTATCCTTGCCATTAGAGTAGAACCTTGACTTTAGTGATCACTGTGTTGGCCTTTGGCCCTTAATCTTTGTCCTACGGTGGCACATAGTTCTGAGGAAGTAGGATGCGCTGAACCCACACTTCTCGCTCAGTGCTAAATACTACTCCCAGACTCAAGATCAGAACGCGTTAGGAAATCCACCTTAATCAACTTAAGAATCTACCATAGAGACCAAAATTATAAATATATCTCATCGGTAAATCATAAATAATTTGTAGATTCCTAGCTTGACTCAAATCAAAACAGTATTTTTCAACATCAAGTGGATTTGCTTATTAACTCATATCAAATGTCAAAACTTCAAGAAAGCATGACAAGATTCATTCTTGACTCTTAAACTCAAACATCAATATATATATTCAATAATCAACTTCTCATAGAAAAGCTTAGAATCATGACTCTTATCATTTATCACTTTGAAATCATCAATTCTAACTCATAGTAGCAATATAAAATTCATAGCATAAGTTCTAAATTTAGGAAATAAATTAATGAAATAGTCATGTATATCAATCTTGAATAACTCAATTCTAATAACTCAATCATAAAGTAATTTGGGTATAAACCCGCTTTGCACAATCATGAAATTCCAATAGTAAAAATCAATTCTTTGGGCACAAGAATGAAAGGATATTCTTGTTCAATCCCCACATACCTTGATTAGGATTTTAAGATGAGGAAACTTGATTGGAACTTCTTTTCCCACTTCTTGAGTTAAGGTTCTTGATGCTCTTGACTTGAAAGTTTTGAATCTTGAACTAATTTGTGAAAGCTATGGCTCAATTTTGAGATGTTTAGACAAGAATTGGATGGGATTTTGGAGAGAAACCCAAGCTTTTGGATGGAATGGAAGAGGAAAATAAGGATTTTATCCTCTATTTGTATATATATAGTGGGTAAGGATAGCTGGAAAGACCAAAATACCCTTGAGCAAATTCTAGAACTGGAGCCTAATTTTTGTCCCTGGCACGACGCGCTAGGATCAATGTCCTTCAATGGATTTGGACAATTGGGAAACTGCTTAGTGGCGCAACGCGGTGAAGTTGCATTCACCTTGGTCGTGACCTGGGAGGGCACCTCAACGCAGTGGAATGGCATTGGTGCACTGGAATTTGACAATTCTAATATTGAGCCTTAGTGCGACGTGCCAATATCGCGAAGGCTCATTGGAAAATGACAATTTCCATTTTGGCTGTCTCTATGATGCACTAAAATTCCAGGTGGCACACCGTCTCACTAAAATGGCTCTAACTCTTCACCCGAGTGTTAGATTAAGGCTAATTTTGTATCGGTGGAAATCTTATTCAATTCTCCACATGAAAAAAGTAGAAATTAGAGAAATACCACATGTTTTAAAGATAAATCACTTTGGAAGTGTTCCTATATTCACTTAATAGAAGGATTTAGGCTTAAGGAACGATTGGGGTATTAAAAAGATCATCCATGGTTATACTTTCCCATTTACATTCCAGAATAGGCATTCTTTTAAACGTTTCCCTAGGTTTTTGATGTTCATACATAAATTACTAGTAACTTTGACACATGGAAAAAAAATCTACAATGTCCTACTTTATTCTTCTCCACTAATAAAGTTTTCTTAGGTCCCTATATATCTTGGTATCCCCCGAATATATAGATTACTTAAAGTTGTACGCCTTTGCAAGAATAGTCAAAATCAAGTTACCCACATGTAGTACAAATAAGCACTCTTGAATCCTCAATACTCCTTCGTCATTACCGTGAAATAATTTCTCCTTAAGGTTGCTTAGTTTCTTGTGTTTGAACTACTTGCTTTTGATTTATTCAAGGAACGTGAACTTGACTTCTATATGTACTAATACCCCACCATTATTAGTCTCCTGCAATCTCAAAAAATAATTAGCTAAAGACTAGTCCTCTTTTTCCAATTGGCACCCTGATACCTCCAGCTATGCTAAGCTTCTTAGGATCATTAGGTTTTGGAAAATTCCATTCGCCACCAAATTGGCCTTACCAAAGTGAGATAAAATTGAGATATCATAATCCTTGATCAAGTCCATCCCTTTTCTGTTCTTTATGTTTAGATTTCTCTAGTTGAGCACATGTTGCAAATTGCGGTGGTCGGTGAACACCTCTCACTTAGCTCTATAAAGATGCTGAACCTAAATTTTCAAAAGAAAGACCACAACCAAAAAATACAGTTCATGGGTGGGGTAAATTTCCCATAAGACTTCAATTTCCTCAAAGCATAAGCCATCACATTTCGATACTGTATCAAAATAACACCTAAATCCAACTGTGAGGCATCACAATATTCAATGAAATCTTTAAGTTTGATAGCCAATGTGAGAATTAGGGCTTAGGTTAATAAGGTTTTAAGTTTTTGAAACCTTCTATCACACTTTTCATCCCACTCAAATGGAATTTCCTTCTAAGTAAGGCAAATTATACGCAATGGAATGTCTACAAACTCCTTAATAAATTATTGATAATAACTGGCCAACCACATAAACTATGAATTTATGTCACATTCGTTGGTCTATCCCAATTCTTAATAACTATAACGTTCTAAGGGTCTACCATAACCTTTTCCTTAAAAACCTTCTGTCCCAAGAAGGATGGTGAATATAGCCAAAATTCACTCTTCAAATATTTAGTATATAGTTGCTTCTCCTTACGCAACCCAAAACTCATATGTAAATAAGCTTTATGTTGTTATTTTTTTTTTGGAGTAAATTAGTGTTTCATCGCTAAAGATAATAACAAATGAATCCAAAAATGACTTAAAGATCCCATTCATTAGACCCGTAAAAGTAGTTGGGGCATTGGTCAAGCCAAAATATATGACAAAAACCTTGTACTGCCCATAATGAGTTCAGAATGTAGTATTTGGGATGTTCTCTACCTTAATCATGATCTGATGGTAAGTGATCATGCCCAAACTACACCTCCAATTGAAGGACAATGTGATCGATATCAAAATATAGTAACCCAACTAGGTTGGGGTCGACCCTATAGAGAATATGGTAGGAATCTTGCTTGAGCTAGTCAAAGTCACTAGGCAGTACAAAAAAAGTAAAGAGGAGATTTTTAGTACCTAACAAGAAGTAACAAGATGAACACTAGGCTTGTATTCCCCCTGGCTTCGAACTCTGTAGATTTACTATGCATTGTCAAACTATTCCAAAACCTCGCATGTAGAATCTGATAAGTTATGTACCATCAACTGTCATGTGGAATCATTGGTAGATTTCACCCTTTATCCTTTGAGTGTCAAGGTATCGCCTTACTAATCTTTATCCTGGATCTCAGTTTAACTATTACTTTTTGAGTCTCAAGTTATTAGATAAAAGACAATCATATTAAGTAGATAGTAAAGGTCAGCTTATTTCGACAATTAACTCTAAATCACTGGTTATCTCCTTTTCGCAATATCTACCTCCCGGTCAGGCTCGTAGTGAATATAAGCAGGTTCTTAACATTGGCCACCGTTAAGAAATCATTAAGAATGAAGAAAACTACAAATCATGCAATAATCTTTATCTAGAATGACTTGACATTTTCTCTACTTTGTTGTCTTGCCAAGGTTCCACAACCCTAGATAAGAGAATTAGCCGTTCATAGTTATGAGATCATTCATGGAATTCATAGAAAAAAGCATAGAATCATAGACAAAATTATAGAATCAATCTCACGATAATGAAATAAGAAAACCCAAAGTCTTAAATTAAATAACCAACAAAGAACAAACCAATAACAATAAGATTCCAAGATCATATGTCAATCTTGAAATCGAAAGATATTTGTGAATAGTATAATGTAAACTTAGCCCCAAAGGGCCTATCTAGGAATTCTCTGATTAAAAAATGTTAAAAGGGTATTTATATATTACATGAAAACACTAGGAAACCAATCCAAAATAAAAGAGGAAAACTAGAGTCAGTTGCTACCTATAGGGCCACTTATGGACCGTAGCTGGAACCTACAAACCGTAGGTGGTCCTACATAGGTTCCAGGCTCCCAAAAACTTTTAAAAGTCTCTAACCTTTGATGTAATGGCAGCTACGAGCTGTAGGTGCCCTTCGTAGGCGATAGGGGCCAATTTTTTAGCTTCTAAATCTCTATTTTTTAGCTTTCTGACACTTGTTCTGGTAGTTATGCCTAATAAGTAGCACCTACGGGCCATAGTTGCCTGTTTAAGTGGTCCAAAACATTAGTTTTCACTCCTTTTCCCTAATTAGCTCCAAACCAGATTTCTTGTAAGATAAAATATAGAACACATCATATCTAACAAAAAGACCTAAGTAACTTGAATATTTTCATCATTTTAGGCATCTAAAGTGCTATGAGCCATAGCACATCAATAAGTAAACCTCAAATTGATTTTTGAGAATACCTTTGCTCCCTAAAATTGGTTGAACAAGTCATCTATCCTAGGAAAGGGATATTTGTTGTGAATGGTTACCCTATTCAAATGGTGATAGTCTATGTACATTCTCATCCTACCATACCATTGTATTTTAAAAACACACTTGGGCGAATAAAACCCTTTTAAACAATTCTTTAAACTTGATATTTCAACTCTCTCAACTCAGTTGGTACCATAATAAAGGACAGGAAGAGATGTGCTATGGTTTAGGCTCTATATCTATATAAAAATTAACCTCACTATCTAGAGGCATACCCAAAAGATCATCAAAAAATACTTCTAAGAATTCACATACAATTAGACCTGAAGCTATGTGGGGAGTGGGGTGACTACAGATTTATTTTCCCAGAGATGGGCTAAAAATTCTATACACCCTTTCTTTAAAAATTTTTGGGCACGAATAGCTAACATAATTTTAATAGGAGTAGGCTTATAAGTACTCCTCAACTCTATTATGATGATTTTAGCATAACAGTCAAGAATGACACCATAAGGAGACAACTAACTGTAACACCCTGCATTTTTGACCTAGTCATTGAACTATCATTCCTACATGTACAAGTTATAATACAAATAATTTCCATGTTAATATAAGTTTTATGATATTTATCCTCATGTTTGATGTACTTTTGAGGTGAAAAATATTCATAAGAATCACTTAGAACAAAGTTGAGCTTAGACCCTTTGATTTGTCTAAAGTTTGGTATTCGATTCTCCAAGGGTCTACTTTGAATGTGTATAACTTTTTATATATAAAAAATTTTGTAGATAAAGACCCACCAAATTGTATATAGTTTAATTAGCTTTCCAAAGATACCAATTTCACCTTAATCTGATACCCGAGCAAAAATTATGGCATTTTCTATCTGAGGCAGTAAGCTGACACTATTGGGATGCAGTGAGATGGTCCTCAACATGATGAGTTATGCAACACGATGGACAACATGATACAGAGATGTTTCACATGTTATTTCAGTTACTAAAAGATCTAGGGGCATTTTGGTCACTTCTCCTCACCCAAATCCGCCTATAACACTTAATTTCAGCCCCCAAAAGCATTATGCACACTATTATTCCTCTTTTCTCTCAAAGAAAAAGCCCTATCCATCTCCCATGAACACTAAATTAATTATCTTCTCTTCAAGAAAAGCAAAGAACTTAAGTTTCCCAATTCAAGAAAGCTTTCAAGGTTGTGTTTTCCTTCAAGATTAAAGCTTTAAGGTATGTAGGAGTTCATCCATGGGTCTCTTTTCACCCATGGATCCCAAAAAACCATATTTTCAATTAAAGAATGAAATTTTATTTTTATCATGAAGTTTTGTATGTTCAAGAAAGATTTAGTTTCTTGATTTCATAGTGTTTTTAATTCAATTCACTTCATGTGTGATTCCATGCAAGATGTTGAATTCCTCATGCCATGAATTTAAGTTTCCCATGCTTTATTCAAGTGAATTCCATGATATACCTTAAATTCATGATTTTTAGCAACATCCCCATGTTTCACATTTATGCTTTCTGCATGTTTGATGAAATTCCCATATCATGTTTAATCAATTTGAAGATGAATCCCCAAGTTATAAAGTTTTCCATGTAATTCTATTGTTCCCTCATGTTTAAGACATTCTTATGTTCAAGATATGATCTTTACATGTTGTGATGAATTGCCCATATCCTACTTCAAGCGAATTTCATGTAATTTCCCTAATTCACAATTTTAGTTATGTAATCATGTTATGCTCCCATGTTTAAGATATTCCCATGTTAAAGTGCATGATCCCCATATGTTTGATGAATTGCCCTATGTTGAAGTATTAATCTCCATGTGTTTGATGAAATGCCCAAGTGATGGATATATTTGAATAATGCTTTCTTATTATGGCTTTGAAGCCTTAGTATGTCCTATTGTTATTGTTGTCGACCTTGGGGGTGAAATTTAGCTGTTTACGTGGTTTTTAGTATCTGCAAAATGATTTAAGATAGTCCATGAGAAATATCATCCAGTCAGTAATATGGTCAGTTGTGAGTCCAGTTTCCGTATCAAGTTACACATTAATAGTTACCTCAGAATTTGTATGCACTG